>NC_088364.1:38420432-38437932 GCF_034508935.2 Berghia stephanieae | reverse complement strand
TTATTATTATTATTATTATTATTATTATTATTATTATTATATATATATATTATATATTATATCATATTATTATATATTATTATATCATCATCATCATCATCATTATTATTATTATTATTATTATTATTATTATTATTATTATTATTATTATTATTATTATTATTATTATTATTATTCATTCATTCATTCATTCATTCATTCATTCTCATCATCATCATTATCACCACCACCACCATCATCATCAATGTCATTTTAATCTTACTTACGACGAATATATTTTGAGATAAAACTGTTTCTTCTCGCCATTCATCATCATAAATAATAGTAATATTGTTATACTAAAGCACATATGTTACATGAATAATCTGCTTGTCTGACTTAATGAATAAATACCACTTTGGCAATGAAGCTTGAATGCGAGACTGGTTCTGTGTAGACCTATCTACATTAATCTCCGTATTCTAAAAAAAGACACAAAACACGTTTAAAAAAAAAAATTGGCCAGAAAACGCGTCTTTCAACTATCGATCGAGAAAATAAATTTGATCCTTTTCTTGCCAAAAACGCTCACATCTGGGTCTCGAAGTCCCAGGTTTGAGAGTTTTTGACATGGTAAGGATCATATTATATTAATCAATCGATATTCGAAGGATAATTTTTATGGCCAAAATTTTCGAAACGTGTTTTTTCTCTTTCCATTTACTGCAGTACTGCACAATGGCAAAACACTTATTTTTTTTCATTTTGGCCATATCTTTTTTTTTGTACTTCAAATATCTCATGAATTAAGATATCCTTCACATTGTGAAAACATTCTCGAACCTTAAACTTTAAAAGGGAGCTCTCAGGCTTAAGAATTTGCCACATGATAGGCGTCATATTTATTCATCGATATTTTAGGGCAGGGAGGATTTGGCTAAAATCAAAAAGGTATTTTTCTGTGCGCGGTAGTTACAGGTGGAGTGAGTGCCAAATTTGAACCAGTGTGAACTTCAAACTCGCTACGGATGAGTGGACTAATGTGATGAAGGCACATCGAAAGCTTAGACCACTCACTACGCTTCCAGTAAACACGTTGCATAGTAACATGTTTGTTTGTTTTTCCGGTATCTTTTCGTTTTGTTTTGATTTTTGGTTGTTTTTATTTTTTATTTATTTAATTTTTTTTTTTAACGAATGCCAAAAAAAAAAAAAAAAAAAAAGAGAGAGAGAGAGAGAGAGAGGAGAGAGAGAGAGAGAGAGAGAGAGAGAGAGAGAGAGAGAGAGAGAGAGAGTGGGGGGGGGGGGGGGAGGGGAAAAAAACCCAACCCCATCCCCTTCCCACTGGAAGTGCGGGAGAAGATGAAATCATGAATTCAGTAAAAGTGTAAAGCAGGCATTTATATTACTAATGATGAGAACTACTAGATAAAAACAGAAAATATTAATATAACAGGAAGAGAGAGAGAGAGAGAGAGAGAGAGAGAGAGAGAGAGAGAGAGAGAGAGAGAGAGAGAGAGAGGGGGGGGTGCAGTTCAGAAATCGACTGTCTTACCACAATAAAAGCACAAAGCCGCACGTAGGGAGAATAAGGTTTTCAAAAAGTATTTTGCAGCAAACAACTATTTTGCCAACATTTTATACAGAATGGACAACTTTAACTAGTTCACTGCCGTCCTCTGGATTAACTTGTGTTTTAAGATTTGGCCAGAAAATTCGTCCTTCAAATATCGATCGGTTTCAGTGACCCTCATCTTGGAAAGAACTCTCAAACCTGGGAACTCCACGAAGTCCAAGGTCCTAGGTTTGAGAGTTTTCGGATATTTGAAGGACAAGGTTTCTAGTTTCTGGGCAAATTTTTAAACCAGCGTATTTCCAAAGTACTGCAGTTAACTGGTTAACATTTTCACCAACACCCACGATAGATTGCTGGCATCGCGCGCGGCGAGGAAATGTTTAGTGCTTAGACTTTGATGACATTAACAGTTGAGTGTTTAGTTGGAATTGTGGTGGTGGAGAAAGTAATGGTTGTGGTGACGGCGGTGTTGTGGTGGTGGTGTTGGTGGTTGTGATGATGCTGCTGATGATGATGATGATGAAGATGATGATGATGATGATGATGATGATGATGATGATGATGATGATGATGGTGACGATGGTGATATTTATGATGATGGTGATGATGATGATAATTATGATGATGGTGATGATGATGATAATTATGATGATGATGATGATGATGATGATGATGATGATGATGATGATGATGGTGGTGGTGGTGGTGGTGGTGGTGGTGGTGGAGGTGGAGGTGATGGTAGCAGTCGTGGTGGTGGAAACGATGATGATATATCGATTATCGTAATACGGTTGACGTGGTTATGGAAGTCGGGGAGGAAAATTATAATGAAAAAAAAACCCCAAACAAATACCCCTTCCTCAAAACCACCACCAAAAACGAGAGGAACAACGAAACCAAATCTAAAATAGAAAAAAAGAGAATAACCGTCAAACCAAACCTAAAAAGAAAAAAACAACAACATATAGAATTTGAAAATCATTTAATTATAAAAATGTGTTTGGGTCTCTACATTTTCTTTAACCCCCCCCCCTCCTTTAATACAATCATTTATGACGTAGCCTATCTCCAATTATTTGAAGGAAAAAAAAGGCTGAGACTTAATTTACTTCGGCAGTTTTCTGAAACAAAAACATTAAAAATTATTTTTGACTAGAAAAGTTCTAATTTTAATAATATTGATTAGATTAAGCTCCAACTTGTCATAAAAAATAAAAGAAAAAGAAATAGCCTCACACCCGAGTCGTAGGCGAAGTCTTAGGTTTGACAAACTTTGGGTCATCTTAATCGATCAATGGGGTGTCGGTATGGAGGGAGTGGTAGTACCTTTCGGTGAGAGACAGTCGCATCTTCGGATGGTCAGGATCCACTGGTCCACACCTGCATATCTAGCTCATGTCTGGCTCCTAGAAGCTGTAGTGCACGCAGCGGCCACACCCCGGGACCGCTCGACTAGACCTCGAACGACATTAGTGACTCGACAGTATAGGAAGTGAATAGAAAATGCCAAACTATACTAGACAAAATTTCGGATATGGTTAGGGTAAAAGTACGCGTAACCACAATCTGTGGTAGACAAAGCCTGGCGGTCTGAGACAAATTAGTAGCGTACCACCGTGGAAAAGGGGTGAACCTTCATTAATTCTAGATAAGTGCATGGCTAGTCAGAGTTAAGTGTTAGAGATGCTTGTGACTGGGACCCTGCAAAAGACAAGAGTAAATATGTACAGGGTAGAATAAGTAATGTCCAACTTGGCACAACGTTCTGGAATGGTAGAAAAGAGCTGACGCCTCTTGAAGACAAAAGGCCGTTAACAAATTGAGAAGGAGAACACCGTTGCTCAAGGCAGGAAACCTTCCATAATCAATTATGGAGGCAGCAAAGGGGAAATGGAAATATTAAAGGGATTATCCTGTGGATGTCTCTCCTAGAGACAAAGAATGAGAAATGTACGAACAAATGGAATGATAATCAAAAAGAGACAATGCCACACCTTTTATTTACTCCGGAAATACTCAGCACAACAGAGGCGTTGGCATCCTGATGAAAAACAAAATTGCTAAATCAGTAACTGGGTATTGGCCCGTGAACGACCGCATCCTAATGTGCAAAATCCAAGCTAAACCTTTTGATTTAGTGCTCCTACAAATTTATGCACCAACGAGTGATCACCCAGATGAGGAGGTAGAGGCACATTATGAAAATGTAAACAAGGCCCTCAAATGCATAAAATCAAGTGACATTGTTGTCGTAATGGGGGATTTCAATGCGAAAGTTGGAAACGCAGCAATCTCACCGTGCATGGGAAGTTGTGGTCTAGGAGAGTCCAACGAGAGGGGTGAACGTCTGGTCCAATTTTGCGAATCCCACGACATGACCATAATAAACACCATATTCAAACAACCAAAGAGGCGCCTATACACTTGGAAGAGCCCAGGAGATATATACAGAAACCAAATAGATTATTTTCTCATCAAAACCAGATTCAAAAACTGTGTGACCCAATGTAAAACTTTCCCGGGTGCTGACATTGGATCGGACCATGTTCCCATCATGGTGAAAATAAAAGTTAAATTAAAAATTCCCAAACAGAAAAGGGACGAACACATAAAGTACGACCTAGCTGAACTTAGAAACGAGGAGCTAAGAGCGAAATATGCTGTAGAAGTAGAAAATACATATTATTGTCTTATGGAAGAACAAGAAGACACAAATAAAGAAACAGAAGAAACGTATAAGAGTAGAATTGATAAACAATGGTCCTCTCTTAAAGGTGCAATAACAACTACAAACGAGAAAATGCTAAACAAAAAATCTAAAGAGGCAAAGAAAGAATGGATGACGAATGAGATTTTGAATCTTATGAGAGAACGGAAACATTCAAAGGGCACCCCTAGGTACAATGAACTGGACAAATCAGTAAAGAAAAAGTGTATCCAGGCTAAAGAAGACTGGCTTGATGAAAAGTGCCACCGTATTGAGAAGCTATCACATGAGAGAAACCCTGGACCAATGTTTGCTGAAATCAAGAAATTCACATATAAAAACGCTCAATCTGGCGGTTGCATCAAAGATAAATCAGGTAGACTCCTCTTTGAGGTTGAAGAAATCGCCAATAGATGGAAAGAATACGTGGAGGAGCTATTCAATGCGGACAGAGGTGACAACCATATACAGTCCTTTCTACGGGGACCCACAATCCTAAGATCAGAAGTAGAGAAAGCCCTATACTGCATGAAAACAGGGAAGGCAAATGGAATAGATGGGGTGTCAACAGAAATGCTGCAAGCACTGGGTGAATTTGGTGTTGATGTGATAACGGACCTTATGAATGATATATACGAGTCAACGCACATCCCAGAAGACCTTCGCACTTCTATCTTCATACTGCTACCCAAGAAAGCGGGTGCAATTGAGTGTTCGGACTACAGAACAATCAGTCTTATGTGCCATCTACTGAAACTCCTCCTGACAATAATCCTGAAAAGAATCTCGTCAAAAGTAGATCGTGAGATTTCAGAACAGCAAACTGGATTCAAAAAGAACAGTGGCACCAGGGAGGCAATTTTCGACTTAAAAATCCTGTCAGAAAAATACTTAGAGGTCCAAAAAGACATATATGCCTGTTTTATCGACTACTCAAAGGCATTTGATTCTGTTAGTCATCAGAAACTTATCCAGGACCTTGTGGCAATAGGTGTGGAAGAGAATGATGTGGCTCTAATCGCTAATCTGTACTGGCAGCAAAAGGCTCAGATAAAAGTGCAGGCAGATACAACAGATGCAATTGAAATCAAGAAAGGAGTGCGCCAGGGATGTGTTATGTCTCCTTGCTTGTTTAATTTATACACAGAGTCTATTTTTCGGCAAGTAGAAACAGCACAAGGGTTGAAGGTTGGTGGCCACAACATCAACAATCTACGTTACGCTGACGATACTGTCCTGTTGGCGGAAAGTAAGGAAGACCTACAGAAGCTAATTTCAAAAGTGAACGAAGAGAGCAAAGAAAAGGGGCTGTTCATGAATGCGAAGAAGACAAAAACAATGGTGATAACAAAAAAAGAAAGAGCCCATAGACATAGATATAGAAATAGAAGAGTGTCCAGTGGAACAAGTAAAAGAGTTCACGTACTTGGGGCAGTTGGTAACATCCGATGCAAAGTCTGACAAAGAAATCAGGAGACGAATAATGCTGGCCAAAAATGCGTTCATGAAACTAAAGCCAATCCTCAACAACACAAATATCTCCATCAGAACACGAATGAGATGCACCAAATGCTATGTGTGGTCCATTTTCTTTTATGGTTGTGAAACGTGGACACTAACCGCACAGACAGAACAACGTATTGAAGCTTTTGAGATGTGGACGTACAGGAGAATACTGAAAATACCTTGGACAGCAAGAAAAACAAACATCGAAGTCCTCGACCTAATGGGCCAAAAACAAAAAGAACTTCTTTTGACTGTGAAGCACAAAAAGCTGTCATATTTTGGACATATGCGAAGACATGATAGTCTCGAAAAAAGGATAATGGAGGGAAGAATTGAAGGAAAGAGGGGCAGAGGAAGACAAAGGAAATCCTGGACAGATGGCATCAAGGAAGCTACAGGACGGCGCATGGCAGACTGTAACGAGGCTGCAATGGACCGTGAAGGATGGAAGGCCATGACATCCGACCTCTGGAAAGAGATGGAACCCGGGTAAGGTAAGGTAAGAATCGATCAATATTTGAATTGACAGTTTTCTGGCCAACAATGAAAATCAGAGTTTTATCAGAATATACTAGTTCTGAGGTCAACTTACCATACTTGGATCTCACCTTTTGTCTTACCTTTTTTCTGGGTGCTTTAATTGTAAATTTAGGTATATTTTAATTCCACCAATCCATCTTCTTCCTTTTTTATTGGCACTTAAATGATATAAAAGTGTTGCAAGCCAGCGCCGTAAAACCATTAAAATCAAACAAGCATGTCAAAAAGTGACCAACAATTGGGATAGAGAGAGAGAGAGAGAGAGAGAGAGAGAGAGAGAGAGAGAGAGAGAGAGAGAGGGGGATAAGATTCCTGAAGGACGGTTCTTTGTCTTCACTATTGGCACTGAAATGATCTAAAAGTGTTGCAAGCGCCGTAAAACCTTTGAAATCAAACAAGCATGTCGAAAAGTGACCAACAATTGGGCGAAAGTAAGGTTCCTTAAGGAACGGTTATTTGTCTTCATTAAAACTAAAGAAACTCAACCGAAGTTTAAATATGTGGCTATAAATTCAATCTTCCATCATTATCTAAATCATCCGACATTATACCCATATAAGACGATGGGTCAAACTTTCTCCCACTATTTTATTTATCTGACTGATGAAAACTTAAGCCATTTCACCAAGAAAGCAGAAAAAAGTAGTCATTCAGAACCATTAGGCCCATGGAACTGGAGTTTATCCCGGTTTTCATAGCGTGAAACGGACAATAGCAATCGGACGCTAGTCTATCGTAAGTACTTTCCGCCATATCTTACAGAACCAGCTACCCAATCATTGCTGGATAGACAAGGGGGGGGGGAGGGGGGGGTGTCGATAAGAAAAAAAATCTCGACTGCACTCGGGATCGATCTTGGTCCCTTTGCTTTTGAAGCGATGCTCTTCCAACTGAACTATCGGAACCTCAAAGAAAGTAGAACAACGTTGCGCGGGACGTGTTGTACCTCCAACTGTTTTGAAGCTAGAGATAAGATAAGATCGATCAAGTTCTAGGCTATAATATTAATACCGAGCCCCGCTTACAAAGGTTTATTATCAGAGCAGTTTTTGCTCTTTAATTTTTATATTTTTACTACTGTTTACAAAAAGAAATCGTCTACTGCCTAGCCGATAATATGTTTATTCATGCGATAATATTATTATAAACAATAAATAACGATAATAAGTGAGCAGTCAAACGAGGTCTTAATGGAGGTGGAAGCGATGATTTGTGTATTAACCAGTTAACTGCCGTACTTTGGAAAAAAATCGTATTTAAAAATTTGGCCAGAAAACTCGTTCTTCTTTTATCGATCGATTTAACTGAACCTCATCTTGACAAAAACTCTCAAACCTGGGACCTCGTGAGGTCTTCATTAACGTCTCAAGTTTGAAAGTTTTTGCCTAGATGAGGGTCATTTAAATCGATCGATATTTGAAGGACGAGTTTTCTGGCAAAATTATTTTTTTTTCTCTCCAAATACGGCAGTTAGCTGGTTAATATTGATTATAATTATACAATCATTCGTTACGGTTAGTTTCGTGGTGGGGAGGTGCTGGGAAATTGATTCGCGATGCCATTGTTATATCAATCATTGATAATAATAGCATGTGTGAATGATAGCGATGATGATGATGATGATGGTGGTGGTGGTGGTGTAATGCACTGGTCTTGGTGATAGTGAAGGAATTCGTTGTTCATTTGTTGATCTATGATTTTAAATCACCCCCCCCCCCCCGATCCAAGAACTCAACCCCTACCTCCACCCTCCCACAAAAAAGAAACCAAAAATACAACCAAACACACACACACACACACACACACACACACACACACACACACAAACAACCAAAAAAAAAACCCCCACAAAAAAACAACAAAAACTTGAGAAGCGCAATATCAAACTAAATGCGTTAAAAGCGCTTTACGAAGATTTTTCAAGAGACGTCATTCAACCGGCCAGGTGTTTATTTTATGCATGAGTGCGATGAGAGGATGTAAGTAAAGAGCCTACCCCACCCCTCCTCCAAGATTTCAACTTTTCGCTGGCCAAAACAGGACTCCAACCAGGGACCTAAGTACCTTACCTTACCTGAGTTCTGTCTCCCTACAGAGGTTGAATGTCACGAAACGGCATTCTTCACGCTCAAGGGCCATTTCCGAGCAGTCGGTTATCTTTTTACTAGTTGTTGCCTTTGTCCATCCAGTAGGGGTCAGTGATTGGTAGTTAGATCTGTTAAGTAGTATGGCGGAAAGCACTTTGCGATTTACTGCTATCATGATATTCATAGTTACGGTGATTCAAGTCTTAACTGCAGACCCGTTTTCACAAAGAGAGCAATGGCAATGATTCAGTCACTGCTTTGTGTGTGTGTGTGTGTGTGTGTGTGTGTGTGTGTGTGTGTGTGTGTGTGAGAGAGAGAGAGAGAGAGAGAGAGTGTGTGTGTCTGAAAACTATACATTATGATACCAGGTTGGGGTACAATTGGATCCTGTCTGTCAAGGGGTAATGGTGATGACAACGGTTGTGGTTATTAAGAATCTCTGTGGGGATGCTGCTATACCAGTCATTACCGGTGCTAGTGGTTCACGTGATTGAAATGGTATTTAGGATGTATTTGTTTTTGTTATGTGATGATAATTGAGATGAATGCCCCCCGTACTGTTAATCAAATTATTGGTCCTAATATAGAATCTTTACTTTATTGTTTACCGGTTTAGTCACGATTAGGCGATTGTTGGGGCGTTGTGATTGAATTGTGTGTATTAATATCTGAAATTACCGATTATTGACACTCATCGTTAACTCTTCAAATAATGTTATATTGAATGACTCACTGTGAGGTTGAATGGTACTCTCTGCAAAAAGACGTATTTCAAGTTTTGGCCTGAAAACTCGTCCTTCCAATTTCTATCGATTAGAATGACACTAAATTTATCTTTAAAAAAAAAATGGTACTAGGCTGCTAGAAGCCGTGGACTGTAAAAAGTAATAAACAAAAATGAATATCACAGCTTAAAAAAAGAACAAAATACCAAACACGAAACGTTTCGGACCCAAACCCCTAACGTTTCGGACCCAAACCCCTTCTTCAGCCAACAACAAAAAACAATAAAGACGTAAATACATTAGTACATTCCAGATAGACGACAGAGTTATTTTGTAGGTCCTCTCTGTAGAAAAATGTTGGAAAGTAAACAACAACAACAACAAAAAAGCGTTCGATCTGTAACTAATGAGTTCAAAATTGAGCGGAATTAAAACAACCCATTCAAGTCCAAGGTTTGAGAGTTTTTGACTAGATGAGGGCCATGTTAATCGATTGATATAACTGGAGGAGGAGTTTTCTGGCCAAAATTTGAAATAAGTTTGTGGGTTTTTTCAGAGTCCGACAGTACTATTTATTTTTTTTTTTTTTTTTTTTTTTTTTACATCTCTTTATCTCCATTTTCCCCCTCTCGTCTTCTTTCTTCCCTTTCCAATTCCTCCTCATCTATATATCCTTCCCCCTCTGATCTCCTTCTTTATCACCCCCACTGTATTTGTTGCTTCCGTGGCCGGGTGGCACGGTGATATTCTCTTAACAAAACCAAGCTATGTTCAACATAGCCAGTAAACGGATGGGTGACCATTATGGCAAAATTTTGAACCAGAAGGCACTCGATACACAGCAGCACCCCACTTCACGAATGGGGACTGGCACACGAATAACGGATCTTGTACGACAAGTGGTTAACAACTGATGAGGTGTACATGAATTGAAATGAAGATTTTGTTCCGTTGGGCTTGGTGGTGGATTAATTAACGCAACATTGCGAAGTGGATGGTCATATTCCCCTTCTACGTTTTTTTTTCTTGTTTTCTCTTTGCTCTTGATCACCCCCCCCCCCCCCCCCCCCCCCTCTCTGACCCCCCCCCCCCCCCCCCAAGTTACCTTAATCCCTCTCCCTCCACCTCACCTTAATCCCTCCCCCCTCCCTACCGCACTCAAATTTTCAGTATATCGACCGACTCATAATATGAGTAAGCTTGACGATACACAACAATGAATGAACAATACCACTCACTCTCACTGTGCATGTTTTCATCGATTCATTTGCATTGATTAGGTATGTCTTGTATGCATTGCATTACGCGCTTGAAAAAGTGGAGGAAATAGCCCGAAGGATGCGTGACTCACCTGAGTGCCAGGAGATCGGCTCATAGTCGAAGGCATTGGATGGAGCCATTGGTCCGTGCAATCTGTAAAACTCTATTTGGGACCCATCTCCCCTATATGGTATTATGTCGGGGTGGTTTAGACACAGTGACAAATGAATTTATCGCCAGAAATGTGATACTCATGCCAACGTTTTATTATTATTATTATTATTATTATTATTATTATTATTATTATTATTATTATTATTATTATTATTATTATTATTATTATTATTATTATTAAATAAATGAACAGCGGCGCGTGTTTTGTAACCACTTCACACACACACACACCACACACACACACACACAATATATATATATATATATATATATATATATATATATATATATATATATATATATATATATATGAGTGTTGGTGGGTACTTGTAGGTACGAAATTGCTCGATAATGATGGTTAGAGCTAATATAAAATATAAATTGTATCACTCACTTATATGTGGCCAAGACATATGTTTCTGTGGCTTTCGTCCACGTCTTCAGCCAACTGAAGACGTGGACTAAAGCCACTGAAACATGTGTCTTGGCCACATATAAGTGAGCGATACAATTTATATTTTGTATATATATATTCTAGTAAAAAGCCCGCAATTTCGCGGGGAAAGAACTATTTTCATTCGATATTGCCTGAATCATTTTCTTGATTAGCTTGATTACGATTAGATGCACACTTTAATCGATGTGCTTGTCGTCGCTGCCATGCTTTATTCGGCATGATTTTAGTTTATCAGTCAGTAGATATCAATATCAAAAAATCACAAGTCTTTACCACGCTTGACTTGGGAGGCCTTCCGAAAGCTCATACAAAGGGAAACAACTTAAATAATATTCCCTCAACTAACCCCAAGAAAAAGTAAAACCTAGACTACCTTTAACTAACCCTAATAGGAAAATAAACACCCTAGCATTATGACTAACCCTAATAGAAAAAAAGAAACCTCGGACTGCTTTGCACTACCTTTCAATACTTCACAAATTAAAATGGCGGCCGAGAATCAAAACAATGGTCAAATTAGGAAATTTTAAACTTTCACAAATCTATCAAGGTTTGTTCTAGAGTTTTTAAAATGCTTCTTTATGATGACAAATTGAATAAATAAACGCCTGACAAAAGAACTACGGTGAAAATACAAATTGAAGGAATACTGGGTATGTAGGAGCTTTCGGAATGTCTCCCCTTTACCTAACTTATGTGAGGTCAAATGAAAATCTGAAGCAGACGCGAAAAATATCAAGTTTGTTCGGGCTGGAAGCTAGACAGATACAATTGACAGTTTGCCGACAACGTTTAATTAAATATTTCCCAGGGCAATAATTATCACATCGATGGCATAAAAACGACCGTAATATCAGCAGTAATATTAGTTGACGTTGTTAATCGGTGAAACTTATTTAAAATTTGTGTAAATCCGAATACCTTCATGTGATCAAGTGAATAATGTCACTATGAATGCCACGATTTTCTGAAAAATGCCAACACACACACACACACACACGTATACAACACACAGAACACACACACAAACACACACACGCACACACACAAACATACACGCAATTAGAACATACTACTACATAACAACACTGATCACCGCTAAATCAACAACACAACGGAAGTAATAATAATACTTGATGTCATAAATAGATGACGCAAACTGACAACTTTTTACAGTGACGAAATTGGTTGATTTTGAGAGTGTTAGTGTCGTCGGTACGTATTTTGATATCTGTTTGACTCAACGAACTTTCAAACTGACTTTAAATTATAAAACGAAATCAAGTTATCTGTTTATCTATCTGTAAAAAATACATTTCTAATTTTCAAATCTATCAGTAGAGTTGTGCGCCGTATCATTTTTTTTTATTGACTCAAATAAGCACAATGTTCTCCACAATGCTATATTTTTTAAAGAAAGGATATATATATATATATATATATATATATATATATATATATATATATATATATATATAAATATTATATATAATTATATATATATATATATATATATATATATATATATATATATATCAAGGAGATCAGTATAGCTGTCCTTGATATATATACACGTGTGTGTGTGTGTGTGTGTGTGTGTGTGTGAGTGTAGTTTTCTGTCAGCCAGTGTGAGCTTGTCCGTATGCCTTACCATCCATTTATTTTATCAATCTCACCCATCGATTTATCTGGCTGTCTACTATATTATAATATCTTCTGATATTTCATTTATGCATGTCTACATTTACATGGCATTTGCACTATATTTGTCAACTCATTTGGGTATTGGGAGAAGAATCCTGCAAGTCAAAATAGAATAATAAAATTTACTGCCATTATCTATATTCGATGGTTAATAAAAATTACTATGTTGTTATCGTATGCACGAGATGCATATATTCGATTGATATTGAAACCACTCATGAAGAAAGTGCTCCGAAAATATTCCAGCCATAACAATGAACGACATCATTACTATCTTGGACCCAGAGACTCCCAAGTGAGCGCTTGTTGAAATGTCAATTTGGACAGGATGTTGATTGTCCTGCATGGGGTCTGGTTCCAATCAAAGACCTATCTCAGTAGAGGGATTTGTTTATGTATGTGTTTGCTTGTGTGTGTGTGTGTGTGTGTGTGTGTGTGTGTGTTTGTTGTTTTTGTTGTTCTATGTGTATGTGTGGAGGGAGAGTGGGGGATGGGGGGGGGGGGGGGGGAATTGGTTTCTTTTGATACCCGTGCGAAAATTTGTCATAAATTTATCTTACTTTTGTTGTTGCTGTTGTTTGTTTTTTTTGTTTGTTTTCTTTCGAAATTACGGTTGCATTCGCATTGTGCTTTTCCACTGTAAACTCTATACTCGAATCGCCTTAACCATCTCCTTACCGACCTATTTCCGGATTTTTATCGAAGCATCATCATTCGTCATAAAGTAATTGAGAACAAGTTCATGCTATACATAATTTTGTTCAGCAAAACAAACTGTACAACACAGCATTAAGTTGCCATATCATAACTATAATTTTAAAATTCTGCAAAATTTTGTGATGTACATCAGAAATCTGAATGAGAAAAATGGCTGTATCGTGACAAATGTGACGATTTTCCTATTGTTGATTTAAAGGAGAGGGTTAATTTAAAAAAAGAAGATTTTAATGATCGAGCAACTTATCTACATTCAACGTGTGGAGCACTGAGCGTGAGGTGGAGCCTGTTCGAATGACACCTCAGCTTAACACCAAGTCGAATTTAACAAAAGGATTTTTCTTTACGCATTCGTACCTTAGTTGAGTGGGGCGCTGTGTATTAAACATGGATGCTTTGTGACTCTATATCATAGTATTAAATGACTTTGTGTTCAAATGATGTAACATGAAGCAGTGAAGCAGTGTCAGATAAAATGGAGAACCTTAACCATGACCGTATTTTATATCCACAGTCTTTTAACATTCTGTTTGAATTAGCATCTATTTACCCAATTTCATTCAATTATCTCATAAAATTTGTCATGCTGGCATACATTATAAATCATCGAATCAACAATTCATATCGGCCCCACAGCCATCTCTTCCATCCTTGACCGTCCCGTCATAGTAACCAGTTAACTGCCGTACTCTGGAAAGACACGTACTTAAAAATTTGCCAGAAAACTCGTCCTTTAAATATCGATTGATTAAATGACCCTCATCATGACATAAACTCTCAAAGCTATTTATACCTAGTGAGGTCCCAGTTTTTGCTAAGATGAAGGTCATTTAAATCGATTGATATTTGAAGGACGAGTTATCTGGCCAAAGTTTCAGATACTTGTCTTTCTAAAGTACGGCAGTCCTTTCTACATGGCTTTCTGTCTTCTGTGATTTTTCGATTTAGGTCCACGGTTCTTTGCCGTGTAACGAAATTATCAACGATCGAGTCACTTTCAAGGGGATTTTTTTTATACCACAGACTATTTCAGTACGATAATGTTGTTAAATTGAAATCCATCGCCATTGAGGTGGAAATGGGGTCCCTAAACATAAAGATGGCTACAGACAAGTCAGTAAAATTGTATATGAAACAGTGCCAGTCAAAACAAAAAGGAAAAATATAAGAAAAAAAAAAACCGTCCGAAAACATCAGTCTTCCTCGACTGGGGATCGAACCTCAGGCGTGACTACCGACAAGAGACAAGTAGTGCGTCCTTTAGATTTTAGGTAAAGAACCAAAACATTGGGAACGATCAGTTAGAAGAAAAAAAACACTTCGTGAATTATAGTATTATTTATGAATAGTGACAAGTCGCCTCAAAACGGAATTATGTGGGAGTGAACGAGATTCCGAAAAGTTGTGACTTTTTTTTTTTCAAAGTAGAAATGATGAGAAACTTGAAACTTTAGTATTGGCCTCACTGTATTTTCAGGGCAATACTACATATTTGTAAATGTAACACGATTTGTAAACTTTTCTTCGGTAATGTGATTTTTATCAATTTTAGGTCTTGTAACACAATTATCAACGATCGTGTCAAATTCAAAGGTTTTTAAGCCAAAGTCTATTCGAGTATGGTAATATTGTTATTAAAATCAATCGTGTTTGAGTTCGGAAATTATAAAACAAAATTTGTAAATATAACTCGAGTCTCATATTTTTCTTTGTATTTCAAATGTTTAGCATTTACATCTCCACGGAAGACTGTGGGCCACAAATGCTTTCAACCTTAATGATAAAATATCGTTGGACTGGGAGGTTCTGATTCTATTCCATTAAATGTTGGAGACTGAGATTCGTTTATGGCTCTTCTCTGTTCCATTCTATTCTTTCCCAGATTGGATTTTAACTTTTAATTTGAAGTGCCACCATACTTGGAACTAAAAACGTTATATAAAATTCAAGTTTTTTGGTTGGTTTTAGCCATCATTTTAATGGTGGTAACGCAAGTTTCCTTTCTGATTTAACGTCTAGAAGCGGTGATGTTTGGCCTGTTAGAAATCTATTAATCACTCATCGCCTAAGGCGCGTCACGACGCCTTTCAAATTAAATTTTATTTTCGTGTTTTCCAGCGTATTTAATGTCGCTGTTTTGTGGGTTTTAAATTTATTACGTTTTTTTTCCTGGAAAAGAGGGCTTTATGTTGCGTATGTCTCGTTAATCAAAAATCGATTTGCCTGGCTGCAGCAAAAGACTTTTAACTTATTGGGGTGCCTTTGAAATAGGTGACTCTTAAATCACATGGTCGCTGGTTGATTAATCGAATGCAAAATAATTGACTTAGACGACTTAGAGTGATGAATGGCATGATTGATTAATATGACATTTCATGTCTTGACTCTTCCTAGGAAGTGCTTTGGCCCAGTCTGATGATATCCTGCCAACCCACACAAAACAAATTGATTTAGTTCGATCCTCTGTCAGTCTCACGTTTGTAGATATCCTCCCAGTTCACTCAGAATTTATTGAGAGTTTGAGAGGATATGAATTAATTTCCTTTTTTTTAAAGATTTATTTTTTGACATCGACCCAAAAGATTTCGGGGAAACTTCCACTTCCAAGTCCCCAAAATGTATTCCCTTTACTCATCCCATAGAGGGAATTTGTCTTCATGGTATATTCCAAGGGAAGACTGGAATAACACAGGCGTCAGAAAATTGAGCTAGGGCGAGGTGACTACCTCAAGGACACACAGCACAGCGGTGTATTCGAGCTCATTACCATTTCATTTGTGTACGAATAACGGCCGCACCACATGAGCCACGCGGTCCCATTTGAAGCTTATGTTCTTCTATTAACACTTTTGGAACCCATCTGGCGCAAACTTTCCGTGTCCTCAATTTGTCATGGACTATTTTGTGAATAATGATTTTCGGAATAATTTCAAGTTACAGAGGCACGAATCTTTATTTTCCTATCACATTTGATTGTCTCTAAGACTCTAATATTCGATGTTCTATGACGATCAGATTTGGATTTGTTTTCTAGAGTTGTACGACAGTCTTTGAAATAAGAACACCATTGATAAATCTCCGACTTAGACATTGCATTCTTTTTAAATGTTTCTGTTATTTCATTGATGACTTTCACAAGGTTTTCTTCCTTTTGCAAACTAAAAGCGGACAACAGCTCTGATCTCCAGCTTTGACCAGTCCCGTTTAGTATTGCGTCCATTGAGAGTACTGAAATATCACAAGGAAGAAAGTTGATTTAAAAAATGAAAATTAAATAATTAATAGAATTAATAAATTTTTGTTACATTAAAACAAAAAAGTTTGTCAGTTCAAAAGTTATGTCCATTTTCCGTTTCTTTTCGGACGTCCCTCGTTTGGAGATGTAGTTAACTGGGAGGTTTTATATAGAAGGAACGAAATTGACATCATTCAGTTCTTTGTTACTGTTTTTTAGACAGCTATTTTAATGATTGGTTCTCACTAAATGATATCAATTGGACTATAAACATCCAAGGTTAGACATATTTTTATGTCTAGTCTAGGTAGCTTATATCCGGCTGGCGAATCTTGTGAGTATTTTACCTAAACGCATATCACCAATAAAAGTTTATTAAACGCCGTTCTGGTTTTGTTTTTGTTTTTGTTTGTTTGTTTGCTTGTTTCACTAAGACTACGACGTGTGTAAATTTGTAGTGACAGGCTTCAGGCCTCGATCTCTTGTAATCGAGTTCAAGTTCAGACAGGAGTCACCAGCAACGACATTCGAGTGTGGCCAAACATTACGAAACTAGATACTAGATAGGGACCGAGACGCCAGACGTTGATATCTCACGCTCCCAATGACTATTCTTATTCCTCTTTTTTTAAATCTCATTTAAAGAACTCCGGAATTTAGTGACGTTTATTCCATCACTCCTGTCTCGATACCAAACTGAAATTCGGTACCATCAATCTTTATAGACGTTGTTTGGTATAGGGGAATGGGGGTTGCAGTGGGGTTTTTGTAGGATGGAGGATTTTGTGATAAGAGGATGGAGTTGTTTACCCGTGTTTGATTTTTTTTTTCTT
>NC_088364.1:38382932-38405432 GCF_034508935.2 Berghia stephanieae | reverse complement strand
TAACGGCATTAAAACAATGCTAGCACAGACGTTGCAGAAAGTCATTCACTCTGGTGTTGACATAACATTTGAAAAAAATCGTGTGGGATTTGACGTTTGGCATTATTTGTTTTTCTTCTATAATTCAGCACACGCACACACACACACACGCACGCACACGCACACACATACATACACACACACACCCACATACACACACTCACAAGCCCATATATATATATATATATATATATAGTTTGTGTTTGTGTGGGTGTGTGTGTGTGTGTGTGTGTGTGTGTGTGTGTGTGTAGAATTGTTGTCCTTCTTACTTTATTCCGGTGTGGTAAATTATATTTCCTATAAAGTAGAGACAATGAATGATATTACTGAGAAATATTTACGGCATGTCATCAAGATAGGTTTGTAAGGTTTTTTTTTTTTTAAATATTTTTTTTTAATGTGCACGATTATAGTAATATTTGATTCCATTAAGATAAAAAGATGGAATCATAAATTATATATTGCATATTCAACTTCAATACAATGTTCTATAGATTGCATGATTAAAAGGATTTGGTCATGTGCATGTTATCGTACTTGTGCGGTAAATATAATTTGTGGACATATATGAATTGAATATAGACTATGTACAAAAAGCTAATCGTATATAATATCTGAATTATGCGATCACGACTATATTTTCATAACCATACGTATTATTGAGTAGGTGCCCAAAATCTGTATCCTATCATTTTCAGCACGACCCCCCCCCCCCCCCCCCCCCCCCTCCTCTTTCCGCTCTCGCTCTCTCTCACACACACACACACACACAAGCACATCGCCTCCTTCCCTCCCACCTCTCTCTCTCTCTCTCTCTCTCTCTCTCTCTCTCTCCATCTATCTATCTCTCTTTATATATCTATCTATTTATCTATCTCTCCCTCTTAGTGTGTATGAATTTGAAGTCTTTAGCATTGCGAATACGATACGAGAATGGAAAAATTGAATTATGCCGTGCCATCGAATAGATCGAATCGAAATTACGAAACAAGCCTTGAAAACGGCCTATGATTTGATTTACGGGGCAGCTCGTGCTCTGCATACATCTTATTCATCTCTTTTTATCTCCATGTTAAAAACTTGTTTTGATGTAACCTACGTACCCTATGAGTAAATTACTTCGTGAACCCGCACGTCTCTTGTACGCCGGCTGTCATCACACTTGTCCAAAGTGTCAGGAATTCTTAACATCTCCTTGCCGAATCTGTATATTAGATCTCAAATGAAAATGTTATGTTATGTATTTTTTTCTCATAACTATGCCCCCCCCCCCCCTCTCTCTCTCTCTCTCTCTCTCTCTCTCTCTCTCTCTATATATATATATATATATATATATATATATATATATATATATATATAATATATATATATTTCAAAGAATTTATCTTTCATTTTAATTTGTCTCGCATAAAGCCAGAAACTTTGTCCACAGTAAAAGGCGACACGTTTAGGAAGTACGCCCACATGCTAGCGCTAGTCTCTAAGCCTTTGTGAAATGTAAATGAGAGAAACTGATGAAATCAATTTTGCCATGATTTTCACAAGTTCTAGTTCTTGGGAACACGGACGGGTTTTCAAATCTATTGAACGGCCCATTTACTGAACCTGGTGCAAAATGATGTATTCTTGACACATAGAGGTTGAACTTTCACTACATTCCTGTTGCCTCATAACTTAGCTTACGAACATGTCAAAATCACAATAAATGTGTTTCTGTGCACCTCGAAGATTACTCCCTAAATATAAAATAAAAGCATAATTACGGCTCAGCCTTTAAATTTAAAAAAATACACAAGCAACCAAGTATACAGTCATTGCTCACGTTTGGAAGTCAATTTACTGTGCGATTTAGTAAGAATTCCAAAATATGCCTTCCCTTTTCGCTTTCACTTTTTGATCTGGCTTCTAAATTGGAACACGATAACCATAAGTAAGGGACGGGAGCACAGGAATCCCTCTGGATACACTTTGAGCCCATTTCCAATATTGGAGATCCAAACATGGCTACTGATTTCCCATAAACCTCATCTCGTTCCGTTCGTGCCTTTGCGAAGTCAAATGTTTTTGGCACCATGGAAATGAAGGATCAGAAAACGATTGGCAAGTAACAGACGGTATCAGTATCACTATTGATCCTGAATACAACTCTGCGATAAACTGACAAAACGCCCCCCCCCCCTCCCTATTTTTTCTTCTCTTTTTTCTTTTTACAATTTGGCCAGAACACTTTTCCTATCCAAAGGAAAGTCCTCGCGGCCAGTGGGCCCATATGGAGTTTATCCCGGTTTCTATAGCAAGCAACCACTTGCTGCACTTAGGATAGGACGCTAGTCTATTGCAAATTACTTTCCGTCATATTAAAAAGACCCAGCTACTCAATCACTGCTGATAGGACAAGGGAAGGGGGGGGGGGGGGGTCAGAAAATAATTTCGACTGCATCAGGGATCGATCTCGGCCCCTTTGCGTGTGGAGCGAGTGCTCTACCAAATGAGCTATCGGACCCCCTTGATATTAAAAAGATCAATTAAAAAAATCTTAAACTCAAAGATGAAATCTCCGCTTTAAGAATGTTTGAAAAGTTTGGTGTTATTTTCATCGACCGAATTATATAAAACAGTTAACTGCCGTACCATAGAAAGAAAAGTATTTAAACTCGTCCTTCAAAAACCGATCGATTTAAATGACTCTCATCTTGGCAAAAACTCTCAAACCTGGGGCCTCCCGGAAGGCCCATGTTTGAGAGAGGTTTTTTTTCTCTCTCCCAGATTAGGGTCATTTAAACTGATCGGTATTTGAAGGACGAGTTTTCTGACCAAAGTGTCTTTCCAGAATACGGCAGTTAACTGGTTAAATACATATAAATTTTCTTGCCGAAGTTTGAAAATGCGTTTTGACATTGGGCGACAGAACTATGACTCAGCTTTAAATAAGAATTCTGAGTGACTAATAAAAAGCTTAGATTTAGTAGTAGTTGATGGTCTGATGCTGAAATCGCATCAAAGCTTTTACGTGTAATTTGTGAACCACCATCTCAAAATGTTGTATCATGTCGAGGTGAACCAGGTGTCATTTAATTATGTATTTTAAAGTAAAAATGATCATAAATGTGAGATCTTAGTTTTTGTCACTTGAAGAAACGACTATTGTCCTCAACAAAACAGGGGCAGCGTGGCTCAGCGGCACGGTTTTTGCTTCGTACCCGAAAGGTACCAAGTTCGAATACACGTTGCGCTGTGTGACCTTGAGCAAGCTCGCCCAGCCTTCTGTGCGTTGCCTGACGCTACTTTTTTTCGCTGAATTGCGCTAGCAGCTTTATTTCATCTGAAAGTGTAAGCTTCTTCCAGACCAATTCACCACATGTAGGAGAACAGAATATACGCCTTAAGCGCACAGCTACATATCATGTTGACGAATAAAAGACGTGTAAGGCGCTTCAAACTAATTTATTCACGATATTTACATACATAACATGAAAATTTGATAAATATACTAGTGCATGAAAATGATAACTGTCCGAAAAGGACTCAATTCCCCCACCTAGTCAAGGATGTTCAATACCACAGAACTCTCAAGCCGAACATATAATGGAATGTTCTACAATGCCTCGATTGAAAAAGGGCCGGTCTCTGGCTCCATCTAAAGCTTCTCTCCCTTCATTCCTTACATGAGAAAAAACTCCTATCTTCCCTCCACCATTTCCTCTTTTTGCTGGGACATCAAGCACGTCTTTCTTTAGCATACGCAACACTCTACAATACACTCTTCATTCTCTTTTCTCTCCTCTCTCTCCCCAACCACTCTCTTTCTTCTCTCTCTCTCTCTCTCTCTCTCTCTCGTGGTGCTCAAGCGTTACTTCTCCCCCTCAATCTTTTCTCTTCCTCTCTCTCTCTCTCTCTCTCTCTCTCTCTCTCTCTCTCTCTATGTGTGTGTGTGTGTGTCCATACTGCCGCATCACAATATATAATCACAATGTTTTATTACCACATACATGCGTTTTTAATCAGTAAGTCCTGCAAAAATCTAGACAATTAACAAGACTAATTTATTTGCACAGCAACGATAAAACCATATTTTTTATTCATAATGCTGACCAAAGAACTTGGTGAACGATATCGATAGATTAAAATGACCCCTTTCTGTTAAAAAATTTAAGCCTGGCACTTCTGAACAACGAAGTCTCAGATTTCAGGGGATGGAGGGCGGGGGGGGGGGGGGGGGGGGGGGGGGGGGGGGGGGGGGGGGGGTCTGCCATCTTAATCTGTTGATATGTTATGAAGTTGTTTTTTTCTGAATAAATTGTTTTATCATTGTAAAGCAATTACTCACTTATTTCAATTAACAATTATAGTTTCCTTATATGGGAATGGCAAATAACATTATTGTTTTCCGAGTCATTGTTATTATTGTTGTAACTAGTATCACTGATATTACTCGATGGCGCAGGTGGTATTCCAACACTACTGCCCTGGTCCCTGTTTAAACCTCCATCCTCTTCTAGAAAATCCGAATGTCTCGTTTGGCCATGGACCACCAACGGTTGGATTGTAGCCACTGGCGAACACGGGGAATGGAAAGACGAAATATTGGCAGCGGCTGGCGAGTCAAAAATGGAACCATGTCGACGAGTTGTTCCGGTGATGGTGTTTGTTGGTGATGATGTGGTTGTGTTACTGTGGTGATGTCGGGACCCTGAAGTAATCCGGTGCTCCCGTAAAGGACTCCCGTGACGGTCTTCGCTCCTTGACCGATGCTGACGTACTGGGAGTGTTGGGGCCGTGGTGGAGATGATACTATTCAGAGAACTGAGATGTGTATTGATTTGAGTTTTGTCATTCTGAATATCGAGATTTTCAGATTGTTGCCTTTGACAACAAACGTTTTCTCCCCCATTCCGTAAGGTGTACGATGATGGGGATGATAGCGTTGTACTGTTGAATTCACCAAAATATGAAATATGATTTTCTTCAGGCGAAGCTGCTGCTTGTAACGTGTTATTGTTGTCTTCAATTTGGGCTGATGATGAATTATTATTGTCGTTCTCAACACCGCACATAGAGGTATGCCGGCTATTTCTGTTATTGTCATAGCTATTGGAATTATTATTATTAATATTATTGATGCTATTAATATATCCACGAGTTCGATATTGTAGACCACTGAATTCATTCTGAGCTTCGGGAACGTCTTTGAAGCAATGGTAGCGAATGGCAGCCTCGATTAGGTCCTGGACGGGAGGGAATTTTTTGAAGCTGGAAGTGGCGTGGAGATGGTAAAGAACCCGTCTAGGAAGACGAGGGTAGCGAATGGAAGAAAGAATCTCTTGAATACGGGCTTTGTCTTGAAGTTTGTTTTGCTTCATCCAATCCGTGGCTGACACGAGTATGAGATTCTCCTCACTGGTGCAATCATCTGAATGAAGCAGGTCACGAACGGTTATCCAGGAGGCGGTAATCCATCTCTCCGTGCGCACAAAGTCAGCGAATCGTTTACACAAGACTTGGAAAGCCACTTTCTTCGTTTCGTCTCTGTAGCCTGGATCTTCAAACAAATCACAGACGGAGCTTATTTGTAGCGATTGGGTTAGGGGTAAGGACGGGTCGATGTTGAGCATTTTGTTCAGTATCTGCACGATGTAGTTTTCACAGTGGGCAGCTAGGGCTACCACGCCGTATTTGACGGATAATTGGAACAGAGGAACTACGTAATCCCGATGTAACCAGACTGCCCCGCTATAGATGAAGTACAAGAACCGACTGAACACGGCACTGCACTCTCTGGGTTCCTGCAGATAAAGAACTGGTTTTCCACCGCTGTTGTCCGGGGGCATGGAAATCACGTTAGTGATCAGAGCAGCCAGACGTTCACTTTTGAGACCAACAATCATTTTGTGAGCGTGGAACACAAATTCTCCTCTGTTGATGTCAAGAATGATATCGCTGAGTGATTCGCTGTTGAAAAGTGACTCGAAGCTCTGTGCCGTTTTGACTTTTTTGCTTCCATCGCTGAGGCTGCTGGCATCGCTGTCGTCATCATCTGGTGGTCGGGTGGGGTCTGCGTAAACAGACGGAGGGGCGCTGAATCTCTTCATCCTGCTTCCCTTTCAGAACCGCTGTCATCGTCTTGTACCTGACGATTTTTCTTGACTAGCATAATTTGGAACAACTGCTAAATGATGCATGTCTGTTATAAATGCGATGGCCAAATCAATCAGTTAGTCTGAAAAGAAAAGAAAAAGAGGCAGTTTGAGAATTTCGCTATCAACTATACATGTGATCATGCTAAAATATTTTTGAGAGGCGGCTGATCTGATAATTATTTATAGATTTGTTTTTTTCAATCTTTGCGAATGAAAATCTCTATCAGGCAGCGACGACAGTACGATTACATGATATTGAATAATCAAATTCAATGGTGCATCAAGCTTTATATATATATATATATATATATATATATATATATATATATATATATATATATATATATATATATATATATATACATATATAAAGGAAGACATCGTGTGTGACACGTTGCTCAGACAAAACATGAGGACGACTTAAAAACTGTCTAGAAAAGTTGCCATCAGGTTAATGCTACGGAAACAAAGATTACTCTTACATGACACAGATTGATTAAACGAAAAGAATCATGAATAACATATAAATATATATATATATATATATATATATATATATATATATATATATATATATATATATATATATATATATATATATAGTAACACAAAGTGAAACAATCGACTCAATTTTCATGTCATTGGCTGGTCAAGAGTAATAGGAAAATACTAGGGACATATAACAATAACAACGAGTTGTTCGTTTCTCTATCGATTCAAAAGAGAAGAGACTAAGTAAGGGACTCTCAGTGAATCGAAATAAATGGATTTGCACATACGTGGTAATCTTCAGGTCGATCGATCAGTACATATTGGGAATGTTCAGTCATTCATTATGAAACATGTTACAAGCATTGGTGATCAAAGGATATATGTTCAATTCTAGGGGTATGGCGTAACTGTTCAAGATATTGCGTGCCTACCAGTAAACATGATAATACGCTTTATCTTGCCTCAAGGGAGAATGTATATCAGTATGGTGACATTATGTTTATTTTGAGATCGTTTATATTATAATAAATGTGTCGAATCCATTTCTATTCTTTTTTTTTTTTTTAAAAGAATCACAATAAAGTGTTAGAACGACCATACATAAATATATTTTTTTTAAAATATCGTCTTAGAACTGGATTTTAAAATGCACTTTATAGATAGATAGATAGATAGATAGATAGATAAATAGATAGCAACATTCTCGACGCGCTTTACAGTGCTACTTTTAAAAAATTCCATTCACTCCCCGTGGAACCAAATAATGATTCCGTGTGAAACGAGGTCACTTGGTGTGCATCTTTATTATTTTTTAAAAAATCCCAACTGTACAATATTATCTTGCTGAGAGGTACTCATTCACACGTGATTTGAGTGGAGTATATAATGTGTTGTGAGCTCGACACTAGGACGTGACGCTGTCTTAAGAAAGAAAAATACCGAGTAGAATTCTTACATTATCACTCACTGGGTTAAATGTGGCTTAGCTTTCACCAAAGTCAAGGCATGCGATCGACGCAAAGGAGTCGAGTAAATAAATACAGTACTTTGTGTCGTTTCCAACTGCGCAGATAATGGAGAAGGAAGCCGGTTTTAATAGAGAAAAACAATTGCCTGCAGGTACTTTATAACAAATACCCTGCAAGTTTATAGATAGAATGCGCTTGGCCAATGAGTTCACAACATTGCCATCCGGAAGTATAACGGACCAACACACAAACTGTGTGTAACCATGAACTTTTATAGTCTGGTTAATACAGTTTAGTGAGAACAACTCACAAACGCGGATGGCAAAAACAATAACAAAGGCCTGAGTGACGTCATCTGCATACTATCTATAGCAAATCTTAAATCATTTGATCCAGAAAGGTAAATACTGATGCGTGGACAGGAGGAGGAGGAGGCGGACAATGTCCATTCCTTTTCACATTTATTTCTGAATGATTAGGTGCTCTACCGACTGGTCTATCGGGCATATAAATTTGTTCCTTTGTATTCTAGTCAAAGTGGTGCACATATATATATAATAATATACTGACTGCGCCTACGATAACGAAGTCACGCATCTTCTTTCCTCATTGAGAGCAGAACGAGGTCTATAATTAATGGCTTCTGTCCTTCTATAGCTGTCTCGGTGACGGGTGCATTTAATTATCCATGACACCGCCACGGTAGCCAGAAACATTAAGCAATATCCACTAGTAATTTACATTTCACTCTTCCTTTTATTATATATACAATTATTCATCCATCTACCTCCCTATATAATTTTTGACCTCCGCATTCACCTATCCATCCATCTATTCCGCAACTCACCAGTCCAGCCATCTATCCGGTCTGTCTATCGTTTATCCGTCTGTCTATCTATTTATCTGTCTGTCTGTCTATCTATCTATCTTCGTATCTATCTGTCACTAGTTAGCTAACAATTCCCTTGTTCTTTCCCTTCTATTATCCATACCACCATCTATCCAACTATTCTTTCATCCATTTCAGCGGAAAGCACGGTGACCCAAGCCCACAAATGAAACCAACATAGTAATAATATATCGTAGCCTGGCGACAAAGGGTGATAAAGACTTATGAAAGTATTTTACTGCCACCCATCTCATTATTTCTCTCCACGTCTTGGCACAGCAGGGGAAAATTCCTTGACGAAACTTTTAACTATGCTATAACATTCTCCATGCCATTCTGGCTTGCCTGCCTCGTTGTCTTTTCCTTCAGTTCATGTATAGTAAGTAGCCTTCGTTTTCACCTGATGTTCATCTTTCTGTCTGACTACATGATGAGCCCACCTAGACATACCGAGTGGTATGGTGAAACCCGAATGTAGTGACATTTATGATAAACACAGGTATAGCACCTCGGGATATAGAGAAATGCGTGCTGGTAAATCAGTCATAGTCATTTGGAGCTGGTTTGATACACCAAACGGTCTATTATTTGTAACGATTCATATATATATATATATATATATATATATATATATATATATATATATATTTTTTTTTTTTTTCTTTTTTTAAAAAGGGGGGGGGGGGGGGGGGTGGGGGGGGGGGTTAGGATGGATTTTGGCAAATTTGTTATCATCCATTTATTGATATATTATTCGTCACTCTAAAGTTGTTTCTTGTATGTATTATCATTACGTTCTTGCTTCTTCTTTTTTTTTTTTCCCTCTCTCTTCTTTTTACAGTTCGGGGTTTGTACAAATTATAATGTGACTTATGACCCGTCCGTTTTATCTTCCCCACATAACATTATCACTTTTAAATTGACTCACTGGTTTGATTATGAAATTATACTACTAATAATATCGTCTGCTTGCAAAGTAAACATACCTCTGTCGCCCACACAGCCACTACTCTAAACCTGCAACACTGATTGATAAGGCTCGTGACATGTCACCACCACCCCCACCACCACGATAGATACGCTTACTATGGCCAACTATCTTAATTTGGTTACCGTATCACGGACACCGTGTCGTACTAATTGGTAACACGGTTTGTAAACTTGCCGCAGCGATAAATAACAAAGTAGGGAATGATAAACACGTTATTGTTAGGGTATCATCATCATCGTCATCATCATCATCATCATCATCATCATCATCAATTATTATTATTATCATCTACATTAACGCCAACAGAGGTGAATTAAACCCACACATAAAAACCTCCCACAAATTTCCCTGACCCCGAAGAAAACCATTAAAAGACACTAAAATGTCCAAGAAGTAACAATTCTACATACCCATCATCAAAGCACCGCAATAAATCCATCGATATATCAATATCAGATAAAATGATGTCCATTCCCCGTCCAGACTTACATTATAACGTTACCCATCATCCACGGCGCCAACAGCCTATGATTCATTATTCGCCTTTGATCCCGTTCAATGTGAAAATGCAATCATAAAATCCAATTCGTCGGCGCAATGACAACTCACTGTGACGAGCAACTCGTTCGCACTTTGATTTATTTCATCGTACAACTTAAAAACAAAAACAACCCCCCCCCCCCCCAAAGAAAAAAAACAGTTTATGGCCCATTTCTTTCTTTCTTGTCATTTATTTTCCTTTGAATATATTCCACCGGCACCATTCACATACATGATGTATATTATTCCTTTTTTCCTCCATTTACATCTGCGTGAGAACCCCCCCCCCCCTACACACACACCACACACAAATACACAGAGACACAAACAAGAGAAAAAAACAAAACCGGCTTGATTAAAAGTTGTCATGGAGCTCACACAGACTGACAAAAGTTAACTGATTTTTTTTACTGAAAAAAAATGTATCATAGCAAACAGGACAATTCCCCTATTGTTGGCAAAGAGGCCAAAACTGTCTTATCTTTTATATCTGCGTTGTAAGTAGAATTGTATCTTACTTTTACTTTTACTCGCCTTTCAAAGTGTAACCTTACCTCATTAGACTTAGAAGGACTGGGAAATATAATCAGAGATCCAGGAACATGACATTTCCTCGTTATAAACAAACAAGACAACTTGGACAGATACCCTACATCGATGATCTTCAACGGTGATTGTAAAAGACAAGCAGGGAAATATAATGTTGAAATGGTTTGAGAAACCTAAGACAAGATGATAGCTGCAATGGATGGATGATGGCAGAGGGCAGAATAGAAGGCCTGTGTATCTTATATCGTAAAATGTCAAAACATCACGCGCCTCTGTCTACGACTGTTTGTCTTGATTAGGGCTAAGCAGACTTGATATTATCTCCTTTCTGTTTTGACTTTGTATTCTTTCCTTTTTTTTTTTTTTGTTTGTTTGTTTTGTTATGTTTTATATTTCCTTTTTTCCCCTTCAGGTTGGGGGGGGGGGGGGGGGGGGTATTTACTCTCTCTCTCTCTCTCTCTCTCTCTCTCTCTCTCTCTCTCTCTCTCTCTCTCTCTCTCTCTTGATATTTTTTTTTGTTTTTATTTATTTACTTTTTTTTGTGGTGTTATTTTTTTCCCCCATTCCGGTGCCAAGTCCTTGTCTGTTAATAATGAATATGACATAATACTGTTAGACGGAGTGTACACAAATCGCAAATAAATACATATGTCTTTATCACACATACACACACACCCAATCACACACACACACAACACACACAATATATATATATATATATATATATATATATATATATAATATATATATAATGTATGCATTATAATCGTACAATGTTTCATGGGTACAACAAACCCCCCCCCCCCCTCCCCCACAAACGAAGAGATTAAGAATTTTCAAAGTTTTTAAAATTTTTTTTATTTTATTCATCTTCATCATCATCATCATCATCATCATCATCATCATCATCATCATCATCATCATCGTCACTAATAAACACCACCACCAACAACAACAACAACGACGACGGCGGCGGCAGCAGTAGTAATTGCAGAAGTGGTAGTAGTAGTAGTAGTAGTAGTAGTAGTAGTAGTAGTAGTAGTAGTAGTAGTAGTAGTAGTGGTGGTCGTAGTAGTAGTAGTAGTAGTAGTAGTAGTAGTAGTAGTAGTAGTAGTAGTAGTAGTAGAGTAGTAGTAGTAGTAGTAGTAGTAGTAGTAGTAGTAGTAGTAGTGGCAGTAATGGTAGTAGCAGTAGTAGTAGTAGTAGTAGTAGTAGTAGTAGTAGTAGTAGTAGTAGTAGTAGTAGTAGTAGTAGTAGTAGTAATTGTAGTAGTAGTTATGGTGGTAGTTGTAGTAGAAGCAATAGAAGTACAAGTAGTAGTTGTAGTAGTAAGCCAACCGAATGAAAAGTAGAGTGACAATAATTAATCGCTACCCTTTGGATAATACCAGTGTATCACAAATTACCCTCTATCCACCCATGAACATTATAAGACGCGGACACTCAATCACTCAATGTGTGGACATTAACAACCCCCCCCCCCCCCCCCCCAAACAAAAAAAAGTAAAGAAAGAAAATAAAAAACATCTGAAATAACAAGCATTAAGCCAGCAGGTATTAATTTGCATGTAATGCACTTCGGACCCTCTCCCGCTAGAATCAAGAGAACCACCACTCTCGCTTGATTAGGGCTAGCTAGGCATGATTATTATCACGTGCTTCCATAAAGATCTATTTTTTTAACCTCTCTTTCCATATTTCCATTCCGATTATATGTGTTTGTTTATAAATTATGCGGCATGAAAGAAGACGTGTTCGTCATCTACACCACAAACTTATACTAAAGATAAAAATCTGGAAAAAAAAAAACCCAAAAAACTGCCTATGCTTATATCTACATGGCGCTTTTCAAAGAAGAAAGCAAAATACAAGGGGGAATATCATACATAATATAATCTAACATTATACAGAGCATTTATTCCACGGAGACACCATCGAGGGTATGGTGCAAGACTATCGCAAGTCGACTGAGAATAGTTTTACACTGAGATATGTGTGTTGAAACACTGCGCACCTTGAGTCAAATCGACAACCTATCGTGTCGTGAAGTAAAAAAGTTATTTGACTTTGAAGAGATGTCTTAACTAAACGCTTACAAATTTGTGAAAATAAGACCATCGTGACTCGACTTAAGATAGGATTACAACCAATTTTATTATTTCCTTAAAATGTATGTATCGTAATAAGAGTTAAGACGGTCTCTTTATCAAATAAGTGTCAAACTGTTTAGCATAAAATTGTTTGTTTGTACCGAGTTACGATAGTATCTTTACTAGCTCTAAATAAATGTCAAACTGTTTAGTTTATTTCGTTATTATTCGGTTTGTTTATTTCTTTAGGCTGTAAATGAAGCTTTAGACAGGTATAACTATTAGGTCGCATAAGCACCCGTTACTCGCTGCTCGATCATTTAAACCCGTAGAGAGAATACATTTTCAAAATCATATTCTATGTATGTGATGTGCTAAACTCCATCACTAAAATCTTTGATTATATACAGAGCTTTTATATTAAGATTCTAATTTATAAATTTTGCAGGTATCCATTTACCTGCAAATCATTTTAAATCTTCAACGAATTAAATGACTGGATCAGGGACTCCAATCATCACCAACTCCATGATCGGTAGCTGACCTCCCATCGTAACGGTGCTTTGAGGACATTTAATTTCCTTTTAAACATGAAGCCCAGGAACTGGGCCTGGTCCTTCAGCTCAATTTTTGGAACCCCATACATAAAACAGGGGTGAGAATGACTGGTCACTAAAAAGGAGGACATTTTTCAGCGCTAGATCAAGAACCATCCATGCAAAAAGGATATGATCCACTTTATAGATTTAGGTTTGTCTGACAGAAGGAAAGATAGTGTGTGTTTGTGTGTGTGTGTTTTGTTTGTTTGTTTTTAAGGGTTTACGGCGCTTGCATCACATTTAGGTTATATCAACGCCAGTAAAAAGGAAGAAAATGGGATAGTAAAAAGTTCTAGAATTACAATTAAAGCACCCAAGAAAAAGTAAGACATAGGGGAACGGAACAAAAAGGGATCAGATGTAGATTCAAAGAGCAAACCACCAATGTACTTAGTTTGAGATCACCTATAAGTCTCATCCGGGCACAAAGAGGAATACACTCAAATGCTTACATTATATACATTCAAAATAACAAATATACTAATACATAACAGAGAGATGATTTATAAGGAAAAAAATATAATCTCCCAAAACAATAACTGTGCATTTGACTGTTTCCCTTACAGTTAGGACTCTGGCCAGGGCCAGGACAAAACCAAGTAATCTCATTCCAAGACAAAGACAGAAAGCATGTTGGAAAACAGATATAAGGGGATAGAAGACATAGTATGTACCCCCTTGCCCACTATGGGAGGTCAGGAACCCCACCCAGGTGTGTATGTGTGTGTGTGTGTGTGTGTGTGTGAGACAGAAAGACAGAGTAAGAGAGAGAGAGAGAGAGAGAGAGAGAGAGACTGCTCAAAGTGAATATAGTGATAGGTACAGAGAGATTAAAGTGAAAAAATAACCGAGGTTAAAGTACTGAGTGAACGTTATTGTTAGGTGTGTATGTGCTTTATTTGTTAATCGTAAATATTAAGTTAACATATGTTTCATGTTGGCAATTGCCAGGAAATTAACATTTTAATTGAATCCTCTCTCTCTCTCTCTCTCTCTCTCTCTCTCTCTCTCGAGAGAGAGAGAGAGAGAGAGAGAGAGAGAGAGAGAGAGAAGGAGACACACAGAGAGAGAGAAAGAGACAGAGAGAGAGAGAGAGAAAGAGACAGAGAGAGAGAGAGCGAGAGAGAGAGAGAGAGAGAGAGAGAGAGAGAGAGAGCGCGAGAGAGCTCAAAGTGAATCTAAAGATGAGTACAGAAAGATGAAAGTGAAAAATTAACGAGACTTAAGAACTGAGTAAATTTTACTGTTAAAAAAAAAAAAAGATTTAAGTAAGATCAAAAGCACTGGAGAAAAAGTGACTGGTTCAAATAGGGCTCACAAACGGACTCCAAGATCAAACTATCAATGTAGTTAGTTTGAGGTCACCTAAAAGTCTCACCAAGACACAAGCACAGAATCCTTGTGAGAGAAATACAAAACTTAGAACAACAAATCTAACGTCACACAAAAGAGAGATGATATACGAGAACAAGCATATCATCTCCCAAAAACAACTATACATTTAATTGTTTCCCTCCCTGCCAATGAATCTGGCCATGAAAAGGATCAAGCCAAGACAAAGGCAGAAAGCAACTCTGATCCATGCAAGTCAAAAGATCCCACCAGGAAGATAATGTGATAGTAGTGCTTGCACTAGAGGCGGTACTGATGATGATGGGATAGTTGCTGTCGTAGTGGTGGTAGTTATGGTAGAGATGGTGATGATGTCATGATGGTTCAGGGGTGAGAATGACTGGTCACAAAAATGGAATTCAAGACCTATCTATGCGACGATAACGTATAAATTTGAATTTCATAAAAAATTTACTGAGATGCAATCAAAAATGTGTCTCGCAATAATTTCTGACACCACTTGGAGGAATTTCAAAAGTTGAAAGTGTAATTACAACATATTGTAGTAGTAGTAAGAAAAGATGGCGGTAGGGATGATGCTGTGGTGGTGGTTGTAGTAGGGCCGTGATAAGGATGATGATATGGTGGTTGTAGCTGTAGAGGTGTTGGGAATGATGGTGTGGGGTGGTTGTAATAGTTGTGGTAGGGATGATGTGGGGTGGTGTAGTAGTGATAGTTGGATGATGTGGTGGTGGAGGATGTAGTTGTATTGATAGTAGAATGATGATATGGTGTGGTGTTGTAGTAGTGTAGTAGTAGTGGTTGTAGCTGTAGTGGTGGTGGTGGTAGAGATGATGATTTGGTGGTGGTTGTAGGTAGTAGTAGTGGTGGTGGGATGATGATGTGGTGGTGTTGTAGTAGTAATAGTGATAGGAATGATGATGTGATGGTTGTTGTAGTATAGGTGGTGGTTGTAAAAGTAGTGGTGATAGGGATGTTGATGTAGTGGTTGTGGTGAGTCTTTTTAAAAGGCGGAAAAGTGATGGTGATGGGCGGAGATAAACCATCATTTAGGCGGAAATCCGCCTTTAGGCGGAAGATTCTCAGCCCTGATAAAAGTCAGTTTAGTGTGGAAAAAGAGAACAATTGCGATTAACACATTCTGATAAATTGTTTCATTTGTGTTTTAGTTGTCTCTAAATGTTGTCCACGCTTAGTTTACTTCAATAGCTTACAAAAGACTCAATGCATACGAAGCCATGTTTCATTACATTCACGATTTAGTTAATTGTCTAAACATCTCAAACAAAAAAATATAGACGGCAGACGCTCCTCTGAGGAACTCCCTCCTTTTGACTGAACAAATGAGTCCTTTTTCACAAATGCTCAGAGAGAAATAGGGAGCTATCTTTGCTAACCAAGCTTGAGGATTTCAAATTCCCAAATTGTATTGAAATTCCTTTTTGAGGTCAATGAAGATTGCTACCGCACTTGCACGCAAAGATTTTATAACTAAAACTCCCCCGTTGAACAAGGTTATCAATATTTCAAGAGTTTCTTCTAAAGCCGTACTTTTAGGTCTGAAAGAGAATCTCTGTTTTCCAAATAGAACTTAAATAGCAGACGACTGTTGACCATCTTGTCCATTAGATTGCATAAGCAGTTGATGATGGAGATGGACAGTTATTTAAAGACTCAGAGTGGTCATTCTCAGGTTTTGGAATTGGAATCACACCATTCAAATTCTATCTCAGTTGAAAGGACTGCATTATCAATTCCATAGTAGATAACCATTAGGGAAACCAAAATGATTTGCTGTGGACGATTACCATATCTTATCAGAATCCAATGCCATGACAATCGTTTCGGAGGGCAAGCACCATTCTCCTGCAATTAGGATGGTTTATTGTAAGCATGGCATTTGCTGATACAAAAACTCAGGTTTTTCTGCACGCCGCTATTGAGCTATGTAGCCTCTGTGTAGTCATCTGCAGGTATTATAGTTTGTTGCAGTAAGGATTTATCGGGAGGAGGAGGGGAATCAGATTGCATAAATCAGAACCAGATCTGTACGATCAGATTCCTATGGTATTTCATAACACCGATCTCATACGACAATTATGAGACTCGTTTTCGGAGAATTTGGGCAATTTAGCAATGTCCCCATATAATTGAAATTTTCTATGGTAGAAAAGGAAGTCCAAACTTAACGTGGATTTCTCATTAGGTCAATCGGAGCTTCTCTGTATATTTTTCCTGGGTCCCATGGAACAATTGTGCTTTCGGGCCCATGGGAACTCATTGAACCTATGGATCATAATGACCCGTGCGAGGATCTGCTGTAGAACTACAGAAGATAGTGCAGTTGAGGAGGAGGAGGAGGAGGTGCTAGAAAGGGGAGAAAAGAGGGAATATGAGAAGGCAAATGAGGAAAAGAGGAAGAAGAAGAGTTGGCATGGAACAAACGGAGGCGGAGGAGAAGTAGGAATAGGAGGGGGAGGGGGGTGGGGGGAGAGAAGAAAGAGAAAAAGGTGAAGAGGAAGATGGTGAGGAGAAGGAGAATGGGGGGAGGATGAGGAGGAGGAGGAGACGAAAGAGGAGAGGAGGAGGAGGGAAAGGAGAAAAGAAGTAGAAAAGAAATTAATGTGAAGTGAAAGAGAAGGATATGGATCAAGTAGGAGAAGTGGAAAAGTAATTTTAAGAAGAAAATTTAGACTGCCCTTTATTTCAACTCGCGTCCTGTCCAGTTGTGATATATTATGCTTGTTGCTAGTCTAATTCACGCCTTTAATACCGGAATAAATTCCAGATTAAACAATTCTATAGGTCTTATTACTTGTTTCAGGTACCGTAACTCATAACATAGTTTTTCTACTAAACGGCGATGATGGCACAACTCCGAATTACGATAATTTTAGTCCTGTGCTATCATTGTAAAAATATCGAATGTCTACATACGATAGTCTTGCCTCCAATAAAATACTTTTAAACGATCGTAACGTTAATAATCCACAATCCAAGTAATATAATATCATCTCAATAAAGTCATCATCGTTTTTCTCGCCACTTTTTACATAAGATTATTAAATTTCACGAGTTTCTCAAGGATCATTATGAATTTTAAACAGTTTTTTGTCTCTCCTGTTGCGTTTTTACGATACGATAGTTTTGCACCCTACCCTCGCCATAGGCTTTTCGCAATGCTTCATTTACTGTCCCAGCAAGCAATATTTATTATGAGACCAAAACCAAAGTACCATTTCATACATTACAAGCCACATGTGGGGTGCTCTTTTTTTTTTAATAGTGGTCTTTTATAAATGATGTCAAGGCCAGGTACGCATTCACACCTGGAGTCAAGGGTACAAAGAAAACTATGTATTCAAAGAAACAATCCCAAAGACCCCTGTCACTGTCAGCCATTCTCTTTAACGTTGGATAGCTTTCATACAAAACGAAACACATCATCGCACGAGTTGTCCATCAATGTGTGTGTGTGGGGGGGGGGGGGGGGTTTTGTTTTTAATATATAATTGCATCTTAATAGATTCGCGAATCACCCCCCCCCCCCTCTCCCCTCTTAAATTCCATTACATCCGCTAAACTCAATGACGTAATAAAGGCCAATTCAAGGACTGTCGACAGCCGCAGCAGTCACTATGGATTTGCCACAACATGACTTCCACAAGTCCCTTAACGGACTTGACACCAATACCATTGCACTCAAACGAAACACCTTTTTTTTTTTTTTTTTTACATTTCAGTCAGATAAACACCAATTATCATACATCTAATATTGATCGAATACAATCACATTCAATCTGAGATTTCAAAATTAAGACGTATCTAGCACTAGCAGTGCATGTTTCGGATTTCTCCGACAGGTTTTAGTGTCATCTTATTATTTTATATCGATATTTGAAGTTAAAGAAAAAAAATAAAATATAAAAAAAAATTCTGGCGAAAAACGAAAAAAGACAACAGCAACAACAACAAAAAATAAAAAAAAAACAAACAAAAAAAAGAGGAGAAAGAAGTTTGCCAGAGTCGGACAGAATGATTCCACCTCGATCGCTTGCTACTAGCACTAAAAATGCTGGTACTTTACTGGTGTTGTCAATGTCAAGTCGTGTCTTAAGAATTTCTGTATCCGGTTTAAGTGGCCGCTGAGAAACGGGAGGTGACATCCTTAAGTCTCTCGAGAAGATTTCTTTTTATTCTCCTCACTGTCTGTCTCTCCTTTCTTTCTTTAACTTTTTTGGATTTTTTTTTATTAACCTATGAGAAAATGAGCGAGAGAAGGGTTTGCGCCCTATTTGGCAGCGAAATTAAAATCCAAATAGGGTAAAATAAGGATTTGGTGGTTATGTGAGTTCAATGAAGAAGAAGATATTCGATCGATATCTTTCCTTCATCTTGACTCATGAGAGACAATATAAATTAACGAAAGAGGACTGTGAGGTGCTCAATATTATACTGTGAATGCGTGATTTTTTTTCTTTTTAAAATCTCTTTTACTTTTTATTAAATCAATTTTTTTTAAAGTGAGGTACTCATTAGAAGTACATAATGATGACTAGAAACAAAAAGTAAAAAAGGATATTGTTGTTATTGCTGTTGATGATGATGAGGATGATGATGATGATGATGATGATGGTGATGATGATGATGATGATGATGATGATTATGATGATGTTGAAGACATTATCGTCCTCATCACCATCATCGTCGTCATTATCACCGAATTACTAATAATGAACTCGTCTCTGCTCCTTGTTGATTTAACTTCGCGTGAACTGACAACACATATCCGGCCAAACAGTAAACAGTATCTGACAATCCAAATATCAAAATCAATACACAGCCATCTTTAATCAGTGGATGGAGGCAAAACAGGAAATCAAAAGGCACTCATTTTAGAATAAAAAGGTGAAAAAGATATCATGCTTAAATATGAAAATACGCCAATATGGAAGTAGGAGTCATTAGAAATCCGCTTTGAGGATTCAAAAAGACATAATAATAATAATAATAATAATAATAATAATAATAATAATATAATAATAATAATAATAATAATAATAATAATAATAATAATAATAATAATAATAATATCTCAATGCACATGTTCCTCCTAATGTAGTCTTTCTTTTTATTATTGTTGTTTGATTAATTAATCAATTTATTCATCGGTTTGTTTTCATTCATTTTATGTATTAAAATTTTTAATTAGTTTGTTTAATTAATTAGTTAATTAACAAATTAATTAATTGACTAATTTATTCCTTTCCGTATGTTTGATTTTATGTGAATTGAATTTGTGTTGTTCGATACCGATGCACCCTATCTTAAATCACTTGGCACATGTCATTCGTGTGACAAAAACCTAACAGAGCAAGAAAATAGTAAACATATTTGAGTCATTTAATTATTAACCCAAAGACACCAAGAGCAACTGAATAACCGTCATCAGACTGGCGGGGGTGGGGGGGGGGGGTTAATAAAAGGTGATAGAGTTGAATGTAAGCTCGTATTTAATCAACAACGACATACGACGTTTCGGGGGTTTTCCTATTTATGAACAGTGGAGGCAAACGATGGCATTGGCGTAAAATCAAATGAACGGGATGTCCACAGTGTTGATAAATGAGACGACCGAAACGTCAAAGTTACTGGGGATTTGGGGGGTTTTGTTGTTGTTGTTGATTAAACTGGACCTCACATTCGACTTCATCATTGCTTTTTCTGTTTGTTTGTTTGTTTTGTCGTCGAGCTTCAAGCAGCAATTTTTTTTTGTAACCAAACACATAATAATTACAAAAGAAAGTAATTGATGACACAGACTATTAGATATCGTTATATTATTATCAACATCATGGAACCTTGTCTTTATTTCTGTAATTTATCTTTGAAGAAATGACAATCAGGACCGACGTAAAACGAGTTGAACGGCATGTCTACAAGGTCAACAATCAAGATATAGGGGCACTTAAATCTCCCAAGTGTATACCAAACGAAAGCGCCCCCCCCCCCCCCCCCCCCCCCCCCCCCCCCCTTCCACGCCCTCATTCCTTCCTCCGCCCCCTCCCCGTATTCCTCCTCAGCCACCCTCGCCGCAGCTTGTCGTTAAATATTGACAGAGAGATCACAGGTTTTGAAATGAGCTGATAAGAGCTTTCTTCAAGGACTGGCTTCTGCTCGGATTACGATGTCAGAAAAACAACTTTGCTGCTGACAGGGGAAACAGCGAGACTTGACTTGTAGGTTCGTCGTGTCCCCGTAGCGGATTCTTATGAACTCCCGAGTTCCTTCAGATAAGATGAAGAAGAACTGTTAGCTTTGTTTGAGTGCCAGTTTAGATTACTTGGGAAGTAAGAAGATTTAAACAGCACTTAATGATGAATGTGTGCAAACACTATTACTTTCCGATTATGGTTATGTAAGCATTCACTGCACTCGCCTGTAGTATCGTATATTATATAAGGAGCGTTGATGTACGTAGCGATTAACGGGAGTTTGAACTTGACTTCCTTTATCAGCAACTATGGAGGAAAAGGTCGGGTACAAATGATATTTCTTTTTTTTTCTTCTTTTTTTTTTTAATTCGGGGCGTGATATTGATAGAAAATATTAAGTAAGTTTTACAACTACCTACACGTTTTTGACTTGCTTGAGAAAATGAAAACTTACTTCTACTTTGTCCTTTTTTTACATGAAAAATAATGTTTAGGTGATTTTGTGATTATTATTATTATTATTATTATTATTATTATTATTATTATTATTATTATTATTATTATTATTATTATTATTATTATTTTTTTTTTTTTTTTTTTTTTTTTTTTTTAGTTTTTGGGGTTTTTTTTTCTTTGCGACATTTTGCCATCTGACATTTGTAACGACTTCATTAATATTTTGATCAAAAATTGTTTCGCATCCGTCTAGAGATGCCGATGAGAAGGTGTGATTAAATCTTGGTAACCAGGTGGGTGTAAAAAAAATGGTGGTGATGGAGATTAATGCCGATTATATTATGTTTGTGTTCAAGTACTATTTGAACAAGAGAGAGACATAATGTATGGGGACACACACACTCACACACACACACTTATATATATATATATATATATATATATATATATATATATATATATATAGAGAGAGAGAGAGAGAGAGAGAGAGAGAGAGAGAGAGAGAGCAAGAGAGAGGGAGAAAGAAAGAAAGAGAAATAAAGAAAGGTGCAGAGAGAGAGAGAGAGAGCGGGAGGGGGGGGGGGGCAGTTGAGGAATGTCAGATAAGTAAAGCCATGTAGAAATAAACATTGGAACGTTGATTTTTATAGGAGCATTGTTGGCATTTGCGGCACGAGTTGTCTGCGACGGAGAAGGCATAAAATGGGAATTAACAAGATTCAAGGAATAGTGCATTCAGGACTGCTGTCTAGTCAACAGAATTGTTTTTAGCGACGTGTATTTATTTACAGGTCTGATAAGCCGAATCGTTAAGGTCTCGTTGTTGTAATGGAAATACTCTCAAACAAACGCAATATATTACCATTACAACAATGCCATAATTGCTTTCGGTTATCAGACCCGAAAATATGTAAACCTTAGTTTTAAGGCTTTACTGGTCTTCCCATTTTGTAAAAACATATCCATATGACTGTTAAGAGTTCAACTCAATGAAAGAAAAGTCGTGTGTCCCATACCTTGCCAAACAAAGTGAAACGAAAAATACAAGGGAAAAACAACAACATTCATATATCTAGATCGGCCCAACTTTACTTTTCTTTAGATGAGGAAGAATTATATATTTTCTAGTATTTTTATGTCTTTTATAGAAAGGTGAGCGGACATCTACAGCGGTTTCTTGTT
>NC_088364.1:38310432-38377932 GCF_034508935.2 Berghia stephanieae | reverse complement strand
GTACGACAGAACAATTCGGACCATGTTTTTCTAACAAATAGCGACTAAAACAGGTAGCTATTTTAGAAACCTTCACAATTTTCAAAATTTATTCTTATTCTGTTATCGTAGACTAGATAATATATATATATATATATATATATATATATATATATATATATATATATATATATATATCGTATAATGTAAATAAATATGTAAATGTAAATAAAATGCGCCTCTCTCTCTCTCTCTCTCTCTCTCTCTCTCTCTCTCTATTCCTGGACGACCGTGAAATATTAGTGGCTATTGTATTGGGCTGTGGGAGGTGTGGCGCAGGAATAAAAAAATCTTGTAAAACGATGAATTAAATAAAAGGAAAAGAATATTGGTTTTAAACAATCAATAATATTAACTAATAATAAGTGTAATAAACTCAATCGGAAATTATGAACCATCCGCGTCCTGTGGTGGACACCGATCACCAGGTGAGAATTGTGTTGTCACCGGGCAATCCATGAGAAACCATCTCTCTCTCTCTCTCTCTCTCTCTCTCTCTCTCTCTCTCTCTCTCTCTCTCTCTCTCTCTCTCTCTCTCTCTCTCACACACACACACACACATACACGCATATCGCCATGTCTTCTTGTACATATTAATATTATATTTACTTCCATTATTATAGTGTAATTAGACGAAGAGAGTGGTAGCATCGTCTAGAGGAATTATGTTGGTCTAGAATTCATTCCATTAAATCTCAAGGTTGAGCTTAATTATGATTAAAATAATACTCCCATTTGATAAGGGGAAAATTAAAAGAAACAGATAGGGCTGTTGCAGGCATTGTAATGCGGTGTAATTGCTCTATCAAATTATTCTAATGCGATGGGAGTCTCGGAGCGATTTACAATATGATATCTGTAATCTTTTTCTTTACTCTCGCCATAAAGAGAGAGAAAGAAAGAGAGAGAAAGAGAGAGAGAGAGAGAGAGAGAGAGAGAGAGAGAGAGAGAGAGAGAGAGAGAGAGAGGGAGGAGTTGGGGGGGGGGGGAATTGGTACCTTTTAGTTTATGGGGTTTTTTGGGGTTTTTTTTTTGTTTTGCTTTTTTTAATAAACAAACGAATGTTATCTTAATATATGATTTTAAAATCCTGGTCTAGAAGAGAAAAATATTAAATAGTAGGTAAGAAAATCATCAAGGAGACGAAGAATGGCTAGACAGTCAAGAATAAAAATACCGATCTCTAATGATGTATATCATAGAAATCGTTTAGATGGTATCCAACGATAGCCATTGTAAAAGACAATCATATGGAAATCCAGTCGACATAAGTCTCCAAGACTTGATGCAAACATCGACTTATCAACAAATCGGACTAGGTGACGATTTAGTAACACCAAAAAGGCATCGAACAAGAAAAAGAATCGAGTTACAAGAAATTCAACAGATCAGACCTCGACTTATGAAGAATCAACTGTGCTAACTAGAGTATACGTCTTGTAGTATTTGGTCCACATTAAATCTATAACACATTATTCAAATAATAATAATAATAATATATCCCTCTAGTTGTCAAAAATGGCTTATAACGAATGTTAGAAAACATATTATATAAAAATATATAATATTATGTGGTAGAAATATCATAGGCGCGTCGTATCACATTTCCAGAGTTCCACCGGGTGGCGGTGAAAGAATGGGAGGCATCAATAAGACTGCTTTTGTGTTTGTCACTGATGGTATTAACACTGGCGCCTTGCAGTCATAATTCTTACCGCTTAGGAAAGGGTAACTTGCCAACATCACAAAATAACTCGTCTTTCTTACTACGTATACGTTTTGTTATAATCTCCCATTACCTCCTCCTTCACTCTTTTTTTTTACCTTACCTTCTCTCTCTCTCTCTCTCTCTCTCTCTCTCTCTCTCTCTCTCTCTCTCTCTCTCTCTCTCTCTCTCTGTCTCTCCACTTCGTTTTCTTCATTCCGTGCGCGACTGAACCATGGAGACAATTGCATTCATTCCCGTTACAGATGCTCTACTTCAAAATTAATTAATTAATTTTAAAAATAAATAAATAAACGTTTCTTTAAAAAAAAGATCAAGCAATTTGTGGGGATAATTGTATTTGTGTGTATGTATCATCATCTGTAATAATTACAAATACATATTCAATTCTAATATCTATGTCGTAATTATCCATTTAGTGCTAATTCACGCAAGTCTCGAGTGAGGAACAGAACTTTGATTCGGGAGCAATTCCTCCACTCCTGGAGAAAAGTCAATTGTAGTTAGCCAGTCGCTCGCCATACATTGACCAAATTGTGTATTTAACAAAATCGTGTAAAAATGTAATTGATAGCCCTCGCTATTTTGGTCACAGTATCATAATGGCTTCCAAGCCTTCCTCGATTCAAACTCAAGGCAGTCGTTCCGTGAGTTAATCAGAACGGTGAGTTAAGCGCTTTTATTCTACACCCGGAAAACCTTAAGTGGCTCTTTGTATTAATAGTAATAGCTACCATACCACCCAGTCGTAAAGCAGAGGTATTTATATTACCAAATTGTTTTATCGTAATTATAAAGCTCTCTATCGATTAGTGTAACGTGGGCTACCACCCACCCTGTATAAAACTCGATGCTTAAGACCTAAGAGGTCAAGTTGTAGATTGCTTTACACAGACAAAATGCTTTTTTACATTATAGCCAGGAAACTTTACGTGATAGGTGTATCGATTAATATGTCCTTTAAAATGTAAAATATTCTTTAAGTACGATAGCTCAAACTCTCGGGTTTACGATTAAAAAAAATAATAAAATCAAGTTGGGGAATCATTTTACTAAGTCGAATTATGACCAATTCACGAAACGTTTTTTTTTTTCTAAATGTGTTTCGGCAGCGTAATGCACAATAACAGGTGAGTCACTTGTGCTGGAGAGTTGACATAAGGACAAACAAAATCCAAATAACCTAACCACATTTATTTGTTCGCTCAAATCAAATCATTGCCTTTTTGTTAGCGATTTGACATTTTAACCCAAATGTCGGCGGAGTTTCAAAGTTAACTTTTATACTCTTTAATTTTTTTCTGTCATTGGACTTGGATTTCGAGTCGATGCTATTGGTTTGATAATGACAATGGAAAAAGAAAAAAAAAAAGGATGCAATTTTGAAATAGCTCTTGTGTTGAATTGGGCGATAAACTTTTATAAAACGCTTTCTTTACTTTTGAGGAAAAGTTGCAGAAGAGAGAGAGAGAGAGAGAAGAGAGAGAGAGAGAGAAGAGAGAGAGAGAGAGAGAGAGAGAGAGAGAGAGAGAGAGAGAGAGAGAGAGAGAGAGAGAGATAGAGAGAGAGAGAGAGGGGGGGGATAGATTTCGATATACAAAGTCAGGTAGATAGGTACACAGAGTCAAGTTCGTCTGTTTGCCCCCAACGTTACTATTAAATATGGAATTTAACTTTTGAATGATATAGCAATGATAGCAAGCAAACGTCGTTTAAATATAATTAACTGAATCCTTGCCGATACAACGCGCAAAATACGTTTCGGATTATAATTTACCCTGACCACTTCAAGATAATACACTCTCTGTAATAGTATGGTCAGCACATTCGAATATAACATTCATCATACTTGCTAGCCTGATACTGATAGCCCAAATTGATGTGGCCTTGTTATTGAAAGAATCATGAAAGGAAAACTAAACGAACAAAACTGAAAGATGCTCTTAACTAGGTACATACTGTTAGCACATTATCATTAGGGCCTGCCGTAGTTTGTCGTGTTTTGTTCTGCAATATCTCAACTAAATAACCAATCGAAAAGCCGGATATTTGATATATCTTTTTTTTTCAGAAATCGATTGCGGCAAAATAGAAATAAAGACACGGCTGAAACAAAATCAAACATAACCTAGACTATTAAAATGCACTCTATTTTGGCAACAATTTGATAAAACAAGCATGAAGCCTTGTTGAAACCAACCAGTAATAAATGTAATAAATCCAGCAAATTGTCAAAGACAAACGTAATCCAAATCACAAAATTTTTGGGAAAGAAATTTTGCAGATGTACCTAAAGCCTAAAGTATTTATTGTGGTCACTCCAAATCCCAAAATGAACAATAACACGACTTACGACGGTCAATCAAAATCCAAACCACATACCTTGGGATCAAGATAATGAAGCGGTGTTACACGAAAAGTCCATTCATTCATTGAATACGAAAATCATCATTCCCATACTTTTAATGCATATCGCACACGCAGGTCCGCGGCAACTCTTGACAAGTTTGGGAATTTAAATACCAGGTAAACCTCAACATGGCACACAATATTATAAACTTATCTCCTTGTGCTTGTACGGTAGGTATGGGTTTTTCTTTTACTATTTACCTTGGTTTTGAAATTAACTCCGGGTAATCATCCATCCGCGAGGACCGTGACGAGGCCACGGTGATAGGATTGATGAGGTCATGAAGGCGGCGGTGAGGAGAGAGAAGATCGAAAACAACGGACGGTGATCTGTCTCTCGGCGGCCGCTTTCGGATGTGGGGCCCATTTCGCCGGGCCCAGTCGACTGGGTCAACCGTCCGCCTATAAACGCCGCCGCCGACACCAAATCCAACTCGACGCGAAACGCAATCAAACTGTCACCGTCACGCCAAGAATACTGGAGTTGGGCTGCCAATCATTGCCGATGCTAAGTAAGTGAAGACAACGTGAATAATTTCTACGGGGTTCTTTTTTTTCTTTCTTGTTTTCCTTCCTTAACGTTAATATCTCAGAAAGCACAATATAAGCAAATGTGCGCGCGCTCGTGACACACACACACACACACACACACACACACACACACACACACACACACAAGATCAACGGTGAAGCGAATGTAAAACAATAATTAACACTTTTTTTCTTCAATAACGCCTATTGGGGGGGGGGGGGGGGGGGGGGGGGGGGGAGTAAACTGTCAACAGGCTGTGCATAATGCCGTTGTTTGTTCTAAGAATAAATCTGCGTTCGCGATCTTTTGGGTCAGATCAGAGAAGAGAAAAGGTGAATACACTGTACCTAGGACGAGGACCGTTGAAGTGAAATAATTTCATGAACGCGGACTTCAACGCTCTTTTGTTACCGTAGACTAGATAAAAAAAAAAAGATTATTTTTTTTAAGAGCAAAAGTTAAACCAGGAGCAGCAATCTACCCGTTTGTAGTCTGAGAACACCTAACGTCCGACGCAGATCCTGACCATCAGTCGAAAGACACACGCACACACACACACACACACACACTATTTAATAAAAATAAATCACAAAAACAAGCCACATTTGACACAACACTAAGCAATTGATCCCAGCTAGGACCTGGGCAAAAAAAAAGCCGCCTCACAGAAAAATTAGCAGATAGTTGACAAATGAAATGGGACCAAATAAATAAATAAGGACAGAGATGAGCTTCTTTGCACTACCACCATTAAACATTATAAAATCATGACATGTTGCTGCAGTATCATAATCAATAAATTAAAAGGCTACACAATAAGACCGTGTGATCTGCCGTATTAAAGAACACGGCAATGGCCACCTTAAGGAATTTGGCATTGATGAGATGCGATGAATTATCATTACTTACTTAAACACATTTTGTGCTTTCAATTTAGTTGGCAGTACTTAATGTTGGTAATTAGGGGGATGAGATATACGTACGAAGTTTCATTTTAAAACTGAAACTGATCAGAACGATCCTTTGACAATTTCTTGTAGAAACAAGCAGATCAAATACCGAAAACGATTGTAAAAATAAAATATGTAGCAGTTGCAGTAAGACTTTGATATTTTGCAAAAACGGGAAAAGAAATGAAAAATGGCATTTCATCCAAATAAACGCCATGTTTTTGAGAATTATAAATAAATTAAGCCAATAAAATCTAAAAATACAGCTTTCATGACAAATTTCTAAAAGAAGTTAAACAATAATCAAAATGCTTAGGAGTTATTATTGGTTGCAAACGGCAATGGACAGAACCAATATAAATAGAAATGTAATGTGAGCAGACAAATTTCGTCCACGGATTACTCGAACAAACGTAAGACATCAAGCTACCCAAATCATATCAAAATTAGCCAGATTGGGATCCTCATCATAAAAAATAAAATGAAAAAAAAGTGCAGAAGAATGCAAAAAAATGAGATGTTTTACAAATGACTACTCATTCATAATTGGTAAAACAGATGCACACATGAGCACATATATTAGGCTCCCTCATTATTAGATATGAACTTGGTCTTTAAATTAAAAAAAAAAAAAACAACTCTGTGCAAAGGATTTAGGTACCTTATAGAGATAGCAGTAGATCAATAACAATTAAAGTCGAAGTAGAAAACAAGTTTGGCAGTATAGGCATTGAATTTTTATTTCTTTCATCTAATGTTGACTGTTATCTTTTCTCACTTTTCCCAAATTTGTTTCACTTATGAAACAGCCTACCTGCCAGTAATTATGAGATCTTCAAAAATGCACTGCAGGTTGTCAGGAAAGTACAGTTGAAGCTGGTTCATGTGACCAGCGTTGTTATGCAGAAATCATTCCCATTATCAGTGTTCCGATAAACCGATTTTAGCGGATAACCTATTAGTACATGCAGGAACTGTAATTGCATTAGTATTGCAGTTTTTGTAATAATGACTCACAGAGCTTTATTTCAGTTCCTTGTCTTAAAATGTGATTTGTTTTTCGTAATATTCAAAATTAATTGCATGTCACCATAATGATAGACGAGGTGTAAAAGAGTGAGTGCCTCGTTAAGATCTTTACAAACTGACCTCCAGTCTATAACGACCTCTTTGATTATTCGTATGGTCCCTGTAGACAGATTTGACTATATGAGGATAGAATTCCCCTACAGATGGAGGAATGTTGGACCCCTAAATTCCTAATTTGTTTTACACCCTTGCTATCTCCATCCCCCTAAATCATTTTATTGTTATCCATGTGACTGTCCTTGTTTGGTTTTGTCTCCGCCATCCTTCAGAACCATTAGGCCCATGGAGAAAAAGTTCATTCCTATTTCTATAGCTTAAAACAGACAATAGCAAATTGCTTGCTACCCTTAGGATAGGATGCTAGTCTATTGCAAAGTATTTTCCACCAGATCTAACAGACTGAGCTACCCAATCTCTGTTGGGTGGTCAGCGGGGTCTGAAAAAAAAATCTCCACTTCAGCCGGGATCGATCTCAGTCCATTTGCTTGTAAAGGGATTGCTCTACCAACCGAGCTATCACCTCGGCCATGTCTATTTTTTTTTGCAGAAGGGGGAAACTATTAATCAATGGGTTTTTGATAGAATGTTTATATTGTATCCCCATTGTCAGTGTGGACATTTTATGTGGTTTTCAGCTACCTACAAGGATATGCATTGAATTGCTCTTGTTTTTCTTTGATGCTTACTAGCTAGATCTAAACCATTTGACTATTCTACGGTCTTTCTTTTTATTGCTGCTGAAATGACCTAAAAGTGTTGCAAGTTCTGTAAAATTTCTTCTAACACTGTATAACTAAGAAAATCATGGTGAATGAATCTTAGAGATAAAATATATTGAGGTTCAATTGGAAATGAAAATCGAAGTTAAATACTGTTCAACAAAATATCTCATCGAATATAATATAAGCAGTAAGTAATATTAATATAGAAATATGCCCAAAAAGATGGCCCTGCTAAAAAGTAATGAACTCTTTCTTAGTCTTCAAATGCGTAAAATCATTTTCACTGTGATATTTTGAGAGAGGACATATTTCTATCTATAAATATGTCCAAAATTGAAGGAAAGTCTTCTAACTTAAAAAAAAATTGAAATATACGATTATAGGGACTTGGCCCCAAGGTTAAGTTGTCTTTTTGGACGCGTCTCTCTCTCTCTCTCTCTCTCTCTCTCTCTCTCTCTCTCTCTCTCTCTCTCTCTCTCTCTCTCTCAGTAGTAGTAGTAGTAGTAGTAGTAGTAGGAGTAGGAGGAGGAGAAGGAGAGAAGAATGGAAAGAGTAGGCAGAGGACCTATGGGCAACAGTAGCACACAAAGACCAATATTATGCTTAACACCGCCGAAACTATTCCAGACCCATAGTTCCAGATAAAGGATAGTGGTGTAAATAAGTGAGTGAGAGAGAGAGAGCGAGAGAGAGAGAGAGAGAGAGAGAGAGAGAGAGAGAGGGGGGGAAGGTAGTCGATATTACCGTACAGCATGTCACATTTGATAGGAATTATCAAAATCCGCTGCTATCAGTGAGGAATTTTGTCATGAATTATTAAATTAAATAATGTTGCTCAACTTAAACATACAGCATTGCTATTCACTTTGAATTCAAATTGAATTTGACAGCTTTGCAAATGGATATCTGAAATTTTAAAAAATACAGAGCAAGTGTTACTTCTACTACTACTACTACTACTACTACTACTACTACTACTACTACTACTACTACTACTACAATACTACTACTACTACTACTACAATACTACTACTACTACTACTACTACTACTACTAACTACTACTACTACTAATAGTAATAATAATAATAATAAATATAATAATAATAATAATAATAATAATAATAATAATAATAATAATAATAATAATATTAATGATAATAATAATAATAATAATAATAATAATAATAATAATAATAATAATAATAATAATAATAATAATGGGGGTCCCGATAGATCAGTTGGAAGAGCACTTGAACTTGTGTCATACATAAAGGGACAGAGATGCCGAGATCGATCCCTGGTGAAGTCGCTATATTTTAAATTTTTATCTCGCGTTCTATCCTAACGTAAACAAGCAATTGATATTGCCCGTTTCATGCCTTTATAGAAACTGGGATAAACTTTGGATCTGAATGAATGCTTAAATAATAATGATAATCTCAAAATAATTATATTTAAATAAAAACTTTATTCGACAATGACAATAAATTTTAATAATCAATATTATTATTATAGTCATAGTGGTTTTACAATATGGCAATAAACATCCAAGAGTAAGAAAATAGAATGGATTAGTTTAACAGTTCGTTATCTTCTTCATTACGTATATCTCTATTTCTTTTCTTTCTTTCTTTCTTTTTTTTTTTTTTTTTTTTTGTAATTGAATGATTATAATAACTACAAGTACAAGTACCAGCAGTCAGCAGGGAATACGAATATGAAACGAAACGGGTGATCATTGTTGCTGCAACGAGTTGTCGTTAGGGGAAGGAGGGCACAAAGAAGGATTCGATTCGCTGAAGAACCTACTTCAATTATTTCAAAAGTATCCGATAAATACAAACGAGCAGAAATATTTATTAAAGTAACAATATCTTTAACTTGCCTTAGCCTTAACTTTATGTCAACAACGCAGCAATCAAGAGAGACTGACTGAGACTTGAAAAAAGGATAAGTGAGGTGGAGGACACGAAACATCGTTTAGAGATATTACCTGTGCTTTCGAATGCTCTAAAAGAAATTCAAAGATGTTCGTAATCTCCGAACGTAATTTTCATATAAAAATGAATCTTGTCCATTGAGAAAACTTAACTTTCCGAAGTTGAACTGAGTTTCTTGCTTTGTTTACATCATCACACGGAAGTAAACTTTCAGAAAGTTTTAAAAGTGCTCTTCTTTTTAGGAGTCTCGGATACTGGAGACAAGGGAAGCGACTCGCGTAATCTTTTTTTATAGAACAGTAAAGGAAGGTGCCCCAAACGTAAACAAAGGTCGAGAAGCACGTGGCAAACCACATGTTCCTGTCTTGACAGCTCACGTTCCAATGTAAATAATAGAAAAAAATAACCTTTAAAATTTGGCTGTTAGGTGGCAAAAGAAACACATATTCATAAATACTCGATCATGCATCAAATAATGTCTAGATATGGATATTTTATGGAACAAAAGGTAAAATTTTCTAAAATTTATCAAAAGTTACAGTCTATCTATTTTTAGACCAGAGCAAATTACTCCGCTGGTGTGAACAAAACGAGAATTATTCGGAGCCTGATTTTCATAATAATTTAGCCTTATAATATTATTTCTGCAACTGTTAGATTTTATGTAAACATATTTTCAATACTGAAAGTGTATTGCCTACAACTCAAACTACAAAATTGGGAGACCTATATTGTGCGTAAATTTTTCCGGTCCCTAACGGAAATCACTAGCAACTTGTTATTGTTTACGTTTCGGGCACCTTCCTTTACTGTTCTATATTCTTCTTTTATGGTACTCCCTCCCTTGGATGTCGTTAAGAAAATATTCTTTACACCAAACTTGGACTTATTTCCAGGTCTGACAACCCAAATTTATATGGGCTCGTTGTTGTAATCGAAATACTCTCAAATTAATACAAAATGTTGTCCATAAACCAAGCCCATTAATTTCGTTCTGTTATGAGGCCTGCAAATATTTACATATAGTTTAAATCGCATTTACTACAAAACCAAAAATGGATCAGTCTTGAAAAATGTATCGACTATTCACCATCATCATCATCATCATCATCATCATCATCATCATCATCATCATCATCATCATCATCATCATCACCATTATCATCATCATCATCATCATCATCATCATCATCATCATCATCATCAACACCACCACCAACAATAACAACAACAACACCATCATCAACATCACCATCACCATCATCAAGTGCAACAACCCGCTCTACAATTGTAATACCTAATACTAATAGAATAATAGTAGGTTAAAACAAATGTAATATCATTGTGGTTGTGGCGGTTGTAGCAACATCAACATCAGTAGTATGAAAGCAAGACCATCAGCGGATAATTCCAAAAACACTTTGCGCTGTTATAATGTGTAATGTATTTTTTATTTCTAACCGTCCTTTGCATTTTACATTTAATATAAACAAGTTGTTTATTTCTACACAGACTATAACGCAATTAACTTATGGTATAGTCCATCTCTCTCTCTCTCTCTCTCTCTCTCTCTCTCTCTCTCTCTCTCTCTCTCTCTCTCTCTCTCTCTCTCTCTCTGTGTGTGTTCTATCTATCTCTCTCTCTCTCTCTCTCTCTCTGTGTGTGTGTGTGTGTTCTATTTATCTATCTATCTATCTATCTATCTCTCTCTCTGTTCTCTCTCTCTCTCTCTCTCTGATCTCTCTCTCTCTCTCTCTCTCTCTCTCTCTCTCTCTCTCTCTCTTTCTCTCTCTTTTTTTTTTCTTTAACTTTAAAAAAATAATTGTATTTTATCATCTTCCCCTTAAAAGATATCTTAAAAATAAAAATGTCATAATGATTTTTCACCCAGACGATTTGTAGACCAGTGTTTCAAGCCATTTTCTGCCAATGTATCCCAAGAAGGTACATATCTTAAGCTGTCACAGGAGACTCAGAAGTACACATCGCAGCTTCAAAAACTTGTTGAGAAGTAAGTATAGTTATTGATTCGCGAAAATTGTTGTCATTTATTTGATTTTATCTTGCTTTCACCATTGAAAGAGTATGTCAATCCACACACCCCACCTCCCACCACCTCCCACAGCCTCCTTCAGGTATCTATTTCATCAAGGTTATTTTTTTCACCATCACTTAGGCATACTTTAGGTGTATTTTAAGATGGGGGAAATGATTTTGAACTGAAAGACGCAAATTTCAGTTTGTGGAAACTTCTTTTTTGTCTATATGAAACCTAGATCTTAAAGTGGGAAGTTTTCTTCAATCCCATATTGTCTAAGTTAATTCTAGCACTAGGTTTTGAAACAACCAAAAACATTTTAAAACAGGGTCTTTATATAGTGCACTAATTATGCTTAAAGCGCCTAAAAAGGGGTCCCGGGCCAATCACAACATATAACATACAAGACAAGGTATGAGACACTATTCCAACCTATTGGGTTTTTTCCCGACAGAGACAATGTTGTAATTGGCCAGATCTCTTTTTACACCTGAGTGTGATGAGAGAATGTGAGGAAAGACTAAACTTTGCTCTGCCCAAAACTGCACTAGAACCAGAGACTTACCAGTCTGGAGGCGAGGGTCATACCATAAGACTCAAAAGCTGCACAATTTAAGAGTCATTTTCCGAAAAAGCTATAAAGTTTGTTAGGTCGATTTTGTTTTAGCAGCGAATAACATATATTAGTTTTTCAATTGATTCCATTTTCATTTTGAAGTCTAATGAAATGAAAAAAATTTATATAGATCTAATTTTATGAAGATGTAATTCTTAATTTCTTATATCTGAAAAAAAAAACCCTATAAAATTTTGAGTTATACAAAACCATTGCTAAATGACTAGCTGCCTCCTGAATAGGACAGCATAAGTTAGGTCTAACTTTCAATCACCCATCTAGTTTGTTAGACAGGAGGCCAGAAAAATTAATCAGGCATAATATAATAAGGTTTGTTCTTGTATGAGTCAGAAGCTCTACCCCCCCCCCCCCCCCCCCCCTCTTTACCCCTTTATGATTCCTTTAATAATAATAATAAAAACATAATAATAATAATAATAATAATAATAATAATAATAATAATAATAATAATAATAATAATAATAATAATAATAATAATAATAATAATAATAATAATAATAATTATAATAATAATTATAATCTTAATAGTAATAAAAAATAAAGATAATCAGCATCATAATAATAATAGATGACATAAATAGCGCATTTTCAAAATTATATAATGCTCAATGCGCTTTAACCCCCCCCCCCCCCCCACCCTCACCCCCCTCGTCAATTTTATCATAATATCTGCTTTAGTATGAGGCCTACAATTTGTCTCAGATCATTTGATTTATACTGTTGATTGTTCACAGGAGATTGTCCAAGTTGTATACCGGACTGACGCCGGACTTGCAGAGGAAAATTAAATTACCAGAGCAGGATCTGAAGGTGCAATGTCACATTTTATTAACATTTTATTGATAGTTAAATACACGAGGCATCACTATTTTACAAATGAAATATTGATGTGATTGACAGTTGATTTAAATTTTATGAATTTATTTTTAATTTTTTTAAAATAGATTTTATTGTTTGAAATTTCAAACAATCTCCTAGTCACAGCTGGATCTCCTCCCATGTCAGAAGTTGTCTGGCTTCCAAAAGCCAGATTGCAAGAACTCTTTATTTTTATAACCATTAATTTTAAATTTGCATTGCTTTATTAAGATTGTGTCTGTTGTTCTTTTATCCTGTTTTAATATAGTTGAAATACACAATTTCTATTAAAATCATTTATTTTTATGAAATAATTCCATTACGTATTAATAACCATATACTCACAAGCTTGTTTGTTTAGGTTTTTTATTTTTTGGGTTGGGTCGTTTGTTTTTGTTGTTTTTTTACAAGTATCTTATAATAGATTTATCCAAAAGTAATGTAAAGCTTCAAATTTTACACTTTTTTAACATCAAATCACGATGGCATTAAGTCTAATTTAGAAAAAAAAAACAATACACAAATTAATGAAACTATCAAAATAATATAAATCCTAGAGTTTTATTTTAACATGTCAGAAACAATTCTGTGAACTTAAATAAAAATTCATCAACATTCAATTTTCATATTTTTAAGATCTGCAAATACAAAACTGTGGTGCCAAAAATATGTAGAGATGCGTTAATACTGAATTATTATTATTATTTAATCTTTATTTATTCATTTTTTTTTGTTTGCTTGTTTGTTTTGTTTTGGTAAAAATAAAAAAAAAATTGAGCATTTATATCGCGCAATATCCACTTAACGTGCTCAATGCGCTTTACAATAAATACCACTACGTTTCTTAAACTTGCATTTATCCCTTTTTTTTTCTTCTATTTTTTTAGTTTTCTCTTCTCTTTTGTAAATTAAGAGAAGTAGCCACTGGCCATTTGTTGATACTGTTTTTCAGTGAATACTGGTATGGGAATTATATTGAAAGAATAAGAAGTTTTAAAATAATTCTTGTGATTCATTTCCATTCCTTTGCAAATTGATGCTGTGTTATTGTTAGATAAACATATTTTTCATTTCCCCAAGGCATTGACTAACTATATCCCCCCCCCCCCCTCCTAATCTGTCTCTTTTTGTTTGCTAGTTGAGTATAATGTACACATCCAAAATGCTGGAGGAACTTTATCCCAACCATGTCATTCAGAGGTCTGATTTTACTGAGGATGAATTTTGGGAAGGACAGAGTTTAGAGTACCGGGATTGGCAAGGCAAGTGGGATATATTTAACATATTTGTATTGTGTTGCTTTCTTCATCATTTTCTTTTTACTTCCTCTCATAATAATAATAATGATGATGATAATAATAATAATAATAATAATAATAATAATAATAATAATGATGATGATGATGATGATGATGATGATGATGATGATGATGATGATGATGATGATGATGATGATGATGATGCTAAAATATAATAATAATGATAATTAAAATAATATATATTAATAATAATAATAATAATAATAATAATAATAATAATATAATAATAATAATAATAATAATAATAATAATAAGAGTAATAATAATAATTGAGCTTTTATACATTGCAAAATCAATTGAACATGCTTTTACTTAAGACACTATACAAGGACAGAGCTGCCTACTATTACGAAAAATTCGTAGAATTGCGGAATTTTGGCTCCATTTTCCGAACTTAATGAACATCTCTAAGTCATTTATACTTATTCAAAATGAAATTTGATGTCAGATTACATAATTAAAAGGATGTTTATAATTATATGTCATTTTTTCCTTATGAGAGTAAACTGTTGATTTTTAAAGTTAACTTTAGCGACTACAATTTTTGTCTTCTAAAAATTACAAATTTTTAATTTCTAAATTAGGCAGGTCTGCAAGGGGTACCTAGCCAACAGCACCTCTTAACATTTAAGATGGGACATGACGCCTATTAGGCGATATTACAATTTTGTCAGACAGGGGCAATGCTCTTAAAGGCCAAGTACTCATTTTATACCTGAGTATAGTGAGACAATTTGAGTAAAGAGCCTTTTCCAATAACTCAACTATGCTCCACTCAGAGCTGGACTCGAACTGGGGATCTTCTAATCCGAAGGCAAGTGTCATACCGTAAGACCACATAACATCATGGTCCATGGTCAATGACTTTATTTGAATGGCAATCAAGGATCGCCTCTCTTTACTTCTTTTGACGAGCCCAGTGTCAGAGAGCGATCATTTGTGGTTGTTTTCTTAATTAATGAATGTCATTTAAACAGTCAAATATCAAAGAAACTAATATGTCTGGAATGAGTAATTGATTTCCTGTCTTAAACAAGGTTTAAGAACTTTTTATTTCTTTATGGACTACAGGGGCTGGGGTGGTGAGGAGGGGGGGGGGGGGGGGGGGGGGAGTGGATGGATATAGTGCAGAATATTCTTAGTCAAAGACAGTGATTAAAAATAGCAAATATAAATAAGTTTGCCTTATTAACATAAAGCAATTATTAACATTGTCAGTTAAATTGAGGGCAGTGTCAATTTTTCTTAGATGAGAGATTTCATTATACATTTCCATTAATCAATGAATTCACGTCTTGGAAAAATAGCTATCAAATACAATTATTTCTTAGTAAATATCTAAGAATTTTTCCGACAGGTTTTGCAAGCAAGAAGTTAACCCAAATCTTCTCGCCTACATTCTTGGTCCCATTAGAAGAAACAGACAATTGTTTCCAACTTAAGGTTTGTGACTTAAGTATGAGAAAGAAGCTTGAAATGCTATTGAACCAATTTTCTGCATCAGATCTGTATTATATGGCTATGAGTATGTAATCTTTAAAAGGGTCCTGATCAAGAATATTTTTTAGCTATATCTTTTAAGTTTAAAAAATCCACCTTATCGTGCATCATTATAAGCTGCCATTTTGTCGGATGTCATCAGGAATCACTCATGCTATCCTTGTGAGCACATTGGGGGTTAATAATCTTGCCCATTAAAAAAATATGAAAGTGCCTGGAGTGGGCTCAAACCCGAGACCTGTGGGATCTCAATGTAATGCTTTACATATCCACTTGACTACCTTGTCCCCACTTTAATTCATCTCAAGAATGCCATAATCAAGTTTATTTTTCTGTATCGCAGACAGATTATTTTGTAACGTTTAAACTAGATCTATTTACTGAGATGCTTCTTTTTGTTTAATATCTGTCAGTTAATATATATCTTTAGTCATTGGATTAGTTTACTAGATATATTTTAGCTTCAACTCAGTGACGAACAATTTATTACTAGTTAAATTTATCTTTTGCATTGACTCCACATGACCGCAGGTCAACCATATGAATGTTCAACGGTATGGGAAAATGCTAGCTACAGCATCTTTTCATGATGATCTTGACCTTGTGGTTGAGCTGCATACCCCAGAAGGTAAAAGACTAGTTCTATTTTGAATGATATTTGTTGATGTGCGTCACAATCACATCGTGAGCTGGTTTTTGAAAAACAGTAACAAAATAATAATTAATTAATAGACAAAAGCTTATCTAGCTTACAATGCCATTTCGAAATGTAGAAGTAAAGTACACTTTCATTCCCATATCATCTTTTCAGTACATTCAAGCTGATGTCGAAATAAATGAAGATAAAGCACTGATATTCAAAAGATGCAATGTCGATGTATCCGCTCTGCACTGTAGTTAATTGTTTAATGTTGAGGCTGAAATTTTTGTTTCAGATCATGATTATTATTCGTCTAATTATTATTGCTTACCCAACAGTTTTATAGTAGTGGCCAAGGTACAACCTTGGTTATAAGTCGCATCACACCTGCTGATCCCTTGGTGAACATTGTAAGACATGATGTCAGGTCAAAACGAAATCAAACTCTTTCTGCAAAAAGTTAATTAATTACTGCATGAATTATGTTGTCTTTCAGGAGAAATTGACATCAAACCCCCGTATTTGGATATTCTCTACTTTGATCCGTTGAAGAAACAAACTTACGAGTCAACATTCACTACCTTAAGGTATGACAATTGTATATTTGTAGGAATTCTTAAAGATTAAATAATTATTTTTGTCTTTATATTGTTGTAAATTGGTCTTCATGTGATGAGGTGGTCCTTTTTTGTGTTGTTTTAGGGAAGCACAAAAGCACTTAACAATTTTTAATTTAAAGTTTTTTTTTTCGTTTTCCCATTTTTATGTATATTTTATTGTAAAATTGTCATAATACAATGAAACAGTGCTAAGTTCAGAATAATTCTTATATGATACGAGTATAATGGCAAGGTTGTAGACATTTTCATTTTTACTTTATCTTTTCCCAATTAGCTGCTAACATAAAAAGCTAAATTTGATGATTGTGTAATAAGGTTGTTGCTGAATATGCTTTATCGACATGCTCCTTTTTATTCACATCAACCACTACACATTTATTGAAGAGCATGTGTGTTAATGTAAAATTAACATTGGCTAACTTGTAAAATGCAACTGCATTTTCAGTCATACATGCAAAAAATAAAACCAGGAATATATTAGGTTATACCATGATAATATGTGATTAAACGCTTGTGCTGAAATGATTAGAATGGTTGCCTAATTAGTTTGAGGTAGAGCTAAGATAAATGGCTTCATAAAGCTAGTTGATCAATACCAAATCAAGTAAAACTACCAATTAGGCAGGCTTCATATTCCGCCACCTAATGTTAAAAGGCATCTCTACACTTCCTCAAATACAGTCAATTTAGCCCATCTACTAGAATCAGGCTGTTAGATAGTGTGGGGACCTTTAAAGAAAGACAATCTGGACAATACCATGATTATTTATCTTTTTTCATAACACTGGCAATGCTATGACTGAATCAGTTTGTTTAAATGAGGAAGAAAAAATACAGTTGACTGAGCTCTTAACTATTTTGGACTTTTGTAAGTGGTCTTTTGTTTGGACATATATTACATCTGATGAAAATGCAAGTGAAACAAAGCAGTGTATACTTGCTTTCAAAAAGTAATAATGAAATACAAATACTCACCCTAATAATCTTAAGATAAAACTGATATAAATCGCAGATATCAATTGAATGAAATCACAGACTGATAAAGCCATCTTTGTGACAGGGACAAGTCTACTAAAGAAACGCTTTGTTGATTATATCCGTGTGTAGAAGAGAGGATTAGGCAGTGCACTTATGCCCCATTTAAATAGTGAAGTAAATTTTATTGATTGATATATACTTTTAGTGCAAGAAGATGTGGGAAAAGAAGTAATAAAATTCCAGTCGAATCAAGCAAGCTGGAGATTCCTGTGCCTATCCTTCACCCAGCTTACATTGCCATCGCTGTCTTTAACAGGTAAGTAGTTATAATCTTGGTTTATCAAATAAAAGGTACTTCATTGCAAGTTTAATGTCAAATTTGATCAAATAAAACATTTGTGAGGGAATGTTATCAATTTTGTTACTCAATTCTCCGTCTGTCTTACATACTCCATTATTGACAAAATTGTCTGTGATTAGTTTCCACTACACATTCGTAACCAAATTGCATCTGATATTTTATAATTGAAATCTCATCGTTTCCAATTTTGAAAACTGTGATATGGCTGCTTGTTCATTTTATGCTAGAATGTAGACATATAGACATTATGATTAGCATTCTAATTTTATGAAAAAGCCTCTGCGTCATAGAATTGTACCCATTATAACTTTTTTAGTTTTCTTTTTTTTTAAAATACATTAATTATCACATGTGTGTGTGTCATTTTTGCAGGGAGAATGATCATGATCCAATTGACACCAGAGACAGTCACATTCAGCACATGATTCGAGATAGTAAAGAGGTACCCTTCATAGATTTTAATGAACTCAGTAGCCTTGAACGTTCCAATACCGAAGAGCTTAGTACTCCTGACAACCTCACCACAGAATCTTTCACACTGACATCCCATTTAGCTACACAAGAACCGTCCATTTCCGAAGATACCGAGGACGTACTCGGTGGGAATCAAAATCAGAATATTCAGGGCTTTCAACAGCAGCAATTTCACAATGACAATACTGCTCCTACTCGTTGTCGCAGAGATGATGGTGGTGGTAATGATAGTGATGGTGAAAGTTTTGATTATAGAAGTGAAGAAAGAATGAAGAAGAGAAAAGAGGAGGATGAAGAAGATGAACAGAATATTAAAACGGTATATTGTGAAATTGAGAAGGACACCAGCTGTGTTGTGGATACTGGCTAGAGATATTCTAATATATAGTTTCATTACTGCTCAAACTATGTCCCCAGGTTTGATATTTTCTGTTTACAAAGGGGGAAAAAAGGAAAAAAAAGAAAACAAGAGTCCACATGTATTTCAATTTTTTTTTTCGAGGGGGAGTGGTAGGGAAGGGTCGGTTTGTTAGTTTGTTTTCGTTTATTTTTATGCTACTTGTTTCCTAGTTGGTTTGGGGGTTTTTTAATGGTTGTTTGTTTTAATATTTTCATTTTTGTAACTATTCTTTTTTGTTTTTATCTTTGGGTGTTTATTTTTTTTTTATTTTTTTGTTTTTTTTTTATTTTTTTGCATTTAATTTTATTTTTTTTATTTTTTTTTTTTGGGGGGGGGGGGGGGGGGGGGGGTATGTTGTTGACAGATGTGTAGCTCAAATGACAATTTAAAGAATTATAGAGAATGGTGACAAAATGTAGTGAAAATGACAAGTCTTCGTACAAACAACACCTTGACGACTGATTTTGCCTAAATATAGCCGTAAAGAATATATGTATATATATATATATATATATATATATATATATATATTGAATCGTGTTTGATACAAATATGGTACGAAAAGTGCTCGACATGTAGTAATGGAGCGAATTATTATTTAAAATATTTACCACAATGTTTGGGGCAGTCTACATCGATGTTTCAGGCTTAATTTGCCATCTTCAGGACTGAGTTGTTTTGTTGACTGTTGTTGTTTCTTGAAGTGGTTCCGGTTTGAAGTTAATTAAGAGGAATTTGCGCCGATGGGGACACTTTCCGTAGATCTCATTTTTCATGTTGAGTGTGGCTTCATGAGGTTGTTTGATTATGGTATATTTTTCTTCCAGGCATAAGCTACATTGTTTTGATGTTGGTGTGTATCCTGTTGCTTTAGATAAAATTTTCCATGAAATGTTGTGGTCTATTTTGTTGTCTTTTAATTTCCAAATATGTTCGCTGAGTTTTGTGGATGTTTTTTTGTTAGTGTTTCTAAATGTTGAGGTGTGGAGGTTGTATCTTGTTTTGAAATTATTTTCTGTTAGTCCTACATATTTTTCTTGCTTGTTTGTTTTAGTTTCTGTGACTGTGGCTTGGTAAATTAAACTTGATTCTAAGCATTGTTTGTTTAGCGGGCAATGTTCTTTATTTCTGCAGTTGCATTTTCTAGCCACAGTCACAGAAACTAAAACAAACAAGCAAGAAAAATATGTAGGACTAACAGAAAATAATTTCAAAACAAGATACAACCTCCACACCTCAACATTTAGAAACACTAACAAAAAAACATCCACAAAACTCAGCGAACATATTTGGAAATTAAAAGACAACAAAATAGACCACAACATTTCATGGAAAATTTTATCTAAAGCAACAGGATACACACCAACATCAAAACAATGTAGCTTATGCCTGGAAGAAAAATATACCATAATTAAACAACCTCATGAAGCCACACTCAACATGAAAAATGAGATCTACGGAAAGTGTCCCATCGGCGCAAATTCCTCTTAATTAACTTCAAACCGGAACCACTTCAAGAAACAACAACAGTCAACAAAACAACTCAGTCCTGAAGATGGCAAATTAAGCCTGAAACATCGATGTAGACTGCCCCAAACATTGTGGTAAATATTTTAAATAATATATATATATATATATATATATATATATATATATATATATATATATATGTATATATATATATAATATATGTCAGTTTGTGAACATGTGCACTTTAATTGTAAAATGTCAACTCTTATAAGTGGTTTGAAACTGAATTTTTATATAAATCTGCCACCCCCAGTGGGTGGGGGGAGGATCATTATCGAGATGGTGAATTGGATTATTAGTTGCCTTGTCACAATCCTAATCCCTTCCATCAAGCTTTCAGGCCTGAAAATAACTTCTTTTCTATATTATATTATATTCTCATACACATCTTCAAATCGGCCAACAACATAATCCTGGCATTAACTACTCATGATTTTCCATCCTTTTTTCACACTCGTATGTTTACCTTTGGTATTGGTAACTTCTCGTTTAACTCCTTGATCAAATGGAAATTCGAAGTTCAGAGGAGTGGATAATTAAGACAAATAAAAATTCAGATGACAGCCTCAGAATAAATTTTGAAATCTTTATCTTTTACAAGGAACATATCAGGTTTGGACATCATCTCAGCCAACAGGAAAATCAAAGTTTGACAGTAACATAATTCTAAAAGCTTGGACTTGTGAGAGCAAAAGACTATGAGCACTTTATTTGAAAAGAAGAATGGAATATTATTCACTTCCCAAGGAAACGGGGTTTAATTTTGCTTATATACACATCGATAAATTCAAAATGTCGATTATGTCTCTTGTTACAACTACATACACCTCACAATTCATCTCATCCCTTATTAAAACGTTTTGTATTTTTTTTTTACTTCTCTCCCTAAAATTCCGAATTCGGTGTTTTTTCATGGATCCACTTTTTACATTTATGTAAAACTACTACACACTGACTATTCACCTTTTTAAACATTTTGACCAGAAACATTGTAATTCAAATATCGATCAATTTTGATGACCCCTGACTTGTAAAAATATCTCTCTCTCTCTCTCTCTCTCTCTCTCTCTCTCTCTCTCTCTCTCTCTCTCTCTCTCTCTCTCTCTCTATCTTTCTCCTCTCTCTATCTCTATATATATATATAAATATATATATATATATACAATAATAGACGAGGCGTTTTTATCGGTATTTTTTTCTCCCAATTTTACCTTTTTATTTATTTGTATTTTTATTAGGGATTTTTTGTGAACTCAATGCCCCATTAAGTGCCATACTCTCTTGTTGTTTTAAGTTTTTTCCCCTTCACAATCAAAATGCTGAACTACTGCATCTATAAACTGCAAGCAAGTCACAAAACCACTTTGTAAATACTTTCATCAATTCTAGGACTATCTTTATGTGTAAGGAAAATCAGTTTTTTAAAAAATAAATGGCTTTCCTCTCATTTTAAACTTTATGACTTTTGAATATGTACATATATTAAATTCGTCTTTATCTCAGAATTTAATTGCAATCTATTTCTTTACAAAAAAAAAAACATTCTTATAAACCCCTTTAACCGACTTTAAAAAATTAATTTGCGATTGTAATATATATTTTATTTGCTGTAAAATTCATATTGATAAAGTCTCTCTTTACTGCCTTTAATGCAATTTTTTTAAAAATGATACGAAAAGTACATAGAGCATGACATTATGCGTTATACAAATGCTATGTATTATTATTATGATTATTATTATTATTATTAATATTATTATTATTATTATTATTATTATTATTATTATTATTATTATTATTATTATTATTACATTGTCATCGTTCAATTAATCAATTTTATATCATACGTTTTGGAAACAGACAGCGATTCATGTAATTTGAATACTGGCTATCTGTATTCATCCTAATTACATCAACTCTCTCATATGTGAACCACTACATCAATCTGGTGTCATGTCAGGATGAATCAAATGAAGAATGTTGAGCTTAAAGTTTAAATTATTAGAAATACGAATTTTTATTTTCTTGTCATCATGGAATTTACATCACAGTGATACTAAGCTGCTAGAAGCTGTGGACTGTAAAAAGTAATAAACAAAAAATGAATAACAGCTTTAAAAAAGGATAAATTACCGAACACTGAACGTTTTGGGTTCAAAACCCTTCTTCAGCCAACAAAAACAACAACAAACAATGGAAACAAATACATCACTTAAAAACCAGATTGACAGCAGAGAAATTCATTGGGTTTTTTTTGTTGTTGGCTGAAGAAGGGTTTTGAGCTCAAAACGTTCTGTGTTTGGTAATTTTTTTTCTTTTTTTTTTTTTAAGCTGTTATGTTCATTTTTCTTTATTACTTTTAATGGAATTTAGAACCACTTTCCTGATTGAAGCAGTTGATTTTATTTAGTCTATTTTTGTCATTTGGCGTCGACTTGAATTTACTGAGTCCACTACGGCATATTACCTGATTGAGATTGTTGGTCACAAATTATGAAGCTATGTATATAAAATACTAGTCCTATCTAACACAGACATACTCGAGAAAAGCCAGAACTATACAAGCTAAGGCACGAGCTGTGGGCAAAGCTGCCTTACTCCGTCGCAAACTGCAGTGAGTAAATGACAGCACTTATTTCAGATTTGTTTCCCAAATGAATTTTTTTGTTTTGTTTTGTAGAAATGCTTTTCATGAATATAGCTTGACTTTCTCATTCATAACTTTCATCATATCACCATTGCTTCAATACTAAAGTGGTTATTGTTTAATTTGGTTATTGTAAAAAGCCTGTTTTATAAAGCAACATTTAATTATTTGTCCCCTCATCATAAAAAAGAAAATGTTCACTTTTATTGTCAAGGATATAAATGTGTAATTTCTGATAATGAAATCAAAAATATTGCCTTCATTTTAAAGTGGTTTTTGAATTGTTGAAAATTAATTAAGAATAATTAACATTAATAAAAATGTTGTTTACTTAATCTTGTTTGTGGAATGAAAACTTGAAAGATCAAAACCTAATATTTTGGATAATGTAAGATGGTGCAAATGACATTACTTCAGTCAACACAGTTACCTAATATTGTTTTTTTCTTGATTACTCACTATTTCAATGTGATTTATAAAAAAATCTTCCATTTTCTCAACAGTAAAAATATTTGAGATTTTAAAGTACTTACAATATTTTGTTTTTCAATTCATCATAATGTATTGGTGTCATCGACTACTAAAATGATTCTTTATGCAAAAATATGTATGTACTATACTTTGTGTGACTAATATTCTAGTTCATTAACAAAGAATTTCAATATCATATCTCTCATACAACTAATGCAAAGTATTATATATATATATATATATATATATATATATATATATATATATATATATATATATATATATATATATATATATATAAACATTTGAAAGATCATTAAGATAGATTGACTTCTAATATATATATATATATATATATATATATATATATATATATATATATATATATATATATATATATATATATATATATATATAGACCTAAATATGCTTTGATTTGTAGTAATCTGAATTAAATGTACAATGTTTATAGTAGATAATGGATAGAACCTCATAAACCTTCATGAATTCATGGGATTGATAGCGGGTTATTTTTAAAGTGAGTTTTGCTTTTTCCTTCTTTTCATTTTCTTCGCTAATAAAAGCCATCGATGTAAATTCCTTTCCTATAATATCATAAATCACCCTGGCCATAAATTTGACACATACAAATGATTTGCCTTGTGTGGAATTGCTATCACAATCTTGATTCTGTCATGCATATTCGGTTCACGAAATATTTCAAGCAAGTATCACAATAAACCCTCTGTATACCCAAATAATTTTCTCCATTATACTGGTAATTATTTGGTCTTTTTTTTATAGAAACCTATAAATCACATTTATATTCTATTTATCGTGACCTCTCTCTCCCTTTAAGCGGATACTGATATTTAGTTTGGGTGAACCTGATGCTAAAAACTGATTTTTAAGCCAATGATCAGAATTATGACTTATGAGTCATACATTTAAAGTAACTATAAATCATTCTAATAAACAAATATATTTTGAATTATTGCATATTTCCTAATTCAGAATTTTCAAATCCGTTTTTTTTTACTTCTCGCTCACACACTATAATGGAAAATAAAAGATTTTATATATAGAGCGGTATCCACTTTTAGAGTTCAAAGAGCTTTAATTAAGGACCCAAAACTTTTTATCCAAGGCAAGTCCGCCAAAGTCCTGACCACTTTAAAAAAAATTTAATGGCCCCTCCTGCAGCTCAGTATTCAATTCTATTATCTCTAGGCCCTCATACCTAAACATATGAATAAATGTTCTTCATTTTTAATACTGGGCTTTGTCTGGACCATCATAAACATGCCCCCCCCCCCCCCCGTTTTTAATATGCTTTTATTCCCTGTAGATAGGTTTGTCCTTGAAATATTCACTTCATGTGGTGCAAGTGGTACATTCCAAAAATGGAGGAAATTATGAAAGACAAAATAAGAGCGAGGGAAGTCAATGATGAACCTTTTCAAAAGTCATCCAAAATGAAAATCTGAAAAGGCATCAATGTTACAGAGCCAGAGAAAGTAGAGAATAATTATCCCTAAAAATTAGCTTTCTTTAACTTTTGGGTCTAATTTCAGGCCTCTTGGTCATCGTTTAGATGTGCTAATATTACGCTGTTGAAATACCCGATAGTATAGGTGGGAGAATTATAACCTTGCTCTCCTTTTAGGAGTTGCTTCTCAATGGCTTTGAGGCATTAAAATTAACTTTTTTTTAAAGGATGAAAACAAGATGCGTTGAGCATAGCTGGTACTTTTGTTAACGCATTTATTTCAATATGTTCATTAATTGAGGAAATTCTGATTTTGTTTTTGTTTTGTTTTTTGTTTTTAGATTTTTATTTTTTTTTACTGTGGTAAAAGGATTGTTCGGTTACCTATGATTCTTTCATGACTGAATTGTGTTTATTCTACACTAATCATATGTTACTTGTAAATAATCGGAACCCATCTCTCCCTCTCCCTACCACTCACGCACTAAGTAGAATTAGATAACTCCAAAATACCTAAATGCAACCAAATACCCTGGTATCTCGTGCATGCTAATCACAGTCATGATAACAGTATTGGAATAAAGATACGTAATGCTGCGTATTCTCCATTAAACCCACCAACCCCATTGATCACTTCCCTGCAGTGTACTCAATTGCTTCTCTTTTGCTACTGCCCAAAGACCGGAAAAATAAATTGCTAGGACAGAAGTAGGAATAGAATACAGACTCAAATCTCAGACATCACATATAGTTTTGTGGGGAATTTACTCACAAATGATAGTTCCTTCTTGTCAAATCCAAGTAAAATCAAATAACTCCAAAATATAATTTGCATTCAAATATTCTATCAACACTATTCTTATCAATATTATTATGTCAGTAGGAAAAGAAATAAATAAATCTCAGACATCGCCATTACTTTTGTTGGGTATTTACTAACAAATGTGACGCTTGATAGAGAAATACGAGCTAATATTCAAGCAAGACGTACAAGTTAAAACTGCATTTTTATATTGACCGTGAAGCAAAGATCATTGACCAAGGCCTTCTATTATGATAGAGGCCTCGTCATTGACTCGTGGTACACTGGAGCAACCAATGACACTTTTATTTTGTTTGTTATAAAGGGTTTAATTACGTTTGCAACATTTTATGTCAATTCAGTGCCAGGAAAAAAAAGAACGGTGGGATAATTATAAGATAATAGACTAGAAATGTTGATCTACTCAAGATAAAAGGAAGACAAAGTGAGAAGTCCTAACAGAGGACAGAAATAGATGCTGGAACGATATAAAGATGATTTACACTTTTTTAAAAATTGATGCCTCACAAAAATATAAATGAATTATTTACCCAGCGTGGTACAGCGTTATGGTCTTTGCTTCATACACAAAGAATACTGAGTTTGAGAGAGAGAGAGAGATAGAGAGAGAAGAGAGAGATAGATAGAGAGAGAAGAGAGAGATAGATAGATAGATAGAGAGAGAGATAGATAGATAGAGAGAGAGAAGAGATAGATAGATAGATAGATAGATAGATAGATAGATAGATAGATAGATAGATAGATAGATAGATAGATAGATAGATAGATAGATAGATAGAGAGAAGAGAAAGATAGATAGATAGATAGAGAGAGAGAGAAGAGAGAGATAGATAGAGAGAGAGAGAGAGAGAGAGAGAGAGAGAGAGAGAGAGAGAGAGATATAGTTACTTATATATTGAGTCAATAGAAAAGATATCACAGACAAAAAAATGAGTCATGATCCTTTGAACGAGTTGCTACATCTCTTCTCAATACAAGTTTATTTTCCATGTTCAGAAACTATTGAGCAGGCACCGATGTATGATAAAGATCTGAACAAGTGTGTGTGAAAGGTGCCAAAGCAAGAACGAAAAAGAAAATAAAAAAATAAAAATACAAGATGGTTTTGTCTTGTTTTGTTTTTTTTTTCTTGCTTTGTCTGGCTCCTTTCATATACACTTGCTCAGATCTTTTCCATGTTCTCATTTCAACGAATCTCGTTTTTAATCGTCTTATAATTTATGTGTTCAACATTGTCTTTGTAACGATTGTATTTAAAGATATAGCCTACTGAGTATCCTAAAAATTCCCGTTTGCCAATAGATTATTTGGATTTGTCGGAAATATGCTTATCTTTGTGTGTATAGATTGTGTGCGCTTGGCTAAGAAGCTCACAACATTGCCATCCGGAAGTATAACGGACCAACACACAGAACTATGTGTAACCATGAAATTTTATAGTCTGGAAAATACTGTTTAGTGAGAATTACTCATAAACGTGGATGGCCAAAAAAATAAAAGAAATAACAAAAACCTGAGTGACGTCAACTTCTATTAATAATCGAGGGGTTGGGGGGGGGGGGGGTACCAAATGCTCGAGTTTTGATTGAACCCTTTGTTCGATGAGGTGGTGTTAATTGCACATTTTTAAAATCCCATTCAACTATATATTCATTCCATTGAGATATAATGTACATATTATTGTCACTACAACCAGTTGAGAAAGGCAGGCACTTGACAATGCTGTCACCTTGTCGCACTTGTATATGATTATATTATATACTTTGCTCCACCACCCTCAGATATACAGGTATACTGGCAATCTTCCTTAATGCCAGTTTGATGACAGGCAAAGTCTGTATGCATATTTATTAATGATAAGCCAAAATATACCTTTGTTGCAAACATTGCAGTTATTGTAATAAGGTCTTACTGTATTTCTGTTGGACAAGTTAAATATAGACTTGACTTACTCAGGCATAGTCGACTGGCTTTACAGCCTCAGCAGTCTTTTTTCCTGTGCAGAGGAATCTCCATTCTTGTTCGATTGATGATTTTCTGATGTCCTTGGGGTTCATGGGTGATTTTAAACGGAGGTTGAAGTTTGGCAATCTTTTAGATCGTTGTTGAGTGTTACCGCATTGCGTTTATTTTGACTCCCAGATTAGTGAAGTAGAATGACATAGCTTTATTTGCTGGTATTTCAGAATCTCGTCTCTAGATGTGTCCAAACAGGCTCTACCTGGCTTTTAAGTATTTTTGAAGGATCAGTGTTTCGTTACATTTTTGACACAGTGCTTACAGTGGTTATTTTTGTAGGGTACTGTTCTCAGTACTGGTCTAAATTGTTTACAATGGAATATGCTTAGTTCTTCACTCGTTTGATTTTGTGTCTGTGCTACACAGTTGTAGAGGAAAATTGATTTGACTAGTGTGTTATAAAACTTCATCCATGTTTTTTTTTGTTTTTTTTTTCTGGGATTTTATTTTGTCATTTCTTATCCAGATATGAATAACTTTTAAATACTATATACTTTAAATCTACTGGTAATAACATTCATTGAAATTGAAAGATATGATAGGATCTTGTCAAAATGTTTCTGAGCTAGCGATTACATACCTCAACGGAATGTCCTGAGGAAAGGCATTTTTCATACAGTTTTCTTTGTCCAGCCAGCAGTGATCAGGTTGCTGGGGCTGTTAAATCTAAAGTACTTTGTGATAGACAAGTGTTTTATCCAAAGGTGGCAAGGGGCAAGCTATATGAATATATTTCAGGTCTCATACCCGAACACAATTATTATGGACTTGTTTTAACATTGGTGTAATCGGCAATATTATGAGTCGGTCTGAAATTATTTCTATTACAATGAGACCATAACAATTTGTGTCATCAGACCTGTACATTTTTATATATTAGTGGCATGCAGTTGTTGCTGTCTGATTAAGACTGCAGAACCCGTGATAAACTTTTGCTCTAGGGCCTTTGGCTCAGAAGTACTATTTAGCCTGAGATGCCGCAATCATTTATCATTTTTGTGTGAGTTGTGACGATATTCAATACTCATAATGTATTGAAATGCGAGAGAAATACAATAATGCTTATTTTTATGATCAGTAAGTCCAAGATGCTTTCAGTTGGTCTAAAGGCAGTGATTTATCAGTATTGACTTGTAGTCCTCATGCAAGACTATGTCGATCCTTATTGTAGCCATTAACTGTGTGAGGGTAAAATGTATTGACTATCCCAATAAGTCTTGCTCTGCCATTGTAACTTTGTAAGTTGTTAAACAAAGTAAAAATCATTATACATCCTAATAAGTGTTGCTCTTGTACATAATTATAACCGTGTGGTTGTTTTACAATGCATAAAGTATTATCTAACCCAATAAATTTTGCTCTGAATCTGATATGTTAATCGTGTGGGCTGGTACCCAAAACAAAAGTATTATTAATCCCAGTAAGGTTTGGTAATTTTAATTTCTTTTTTTTTTTTAAGTTCCGATATTTATTTTTAATCACACTGTAACCTCGAACACGTCACTACACTAAACACTTTCTGCGCTGCACTGCAGTTGATGTTTGGGGTAGTCCATTCTTTCCTGGATTTATACCCTGAAGATAAATTTGGAAATGACTGAATTATTGTTTGTTTTTTGTGGTTTAACTGATTTGATATTTTAGATTTTAGTTCATTGTTTATCTAAAGACAGATGATGATAACCTGGCACACGAGTGTTGGTTAAAAACAAAAAAAAAAATATTGTATATTATTATCTTTGGTAACAATAATGATTCTTTTATTATTATTATTATTATTATTATTATTATTATTATTATTATTATTATTATTATTATTATTATTATTATTATTATTATTATTATTATTATTATTATTATTTTACGTCCTGCCGGGTTGATAAATATAATTTTATTTAACCCAACCATGCAATACCAATACTCAATAACTTTTGTAACTGATTAACTCTCCACATAATAACCTTGTCTAAATGTAGAAATTCTAAGAGCCCCCGTTTAAAAAAAAAATAGAATATAGTATAACTTTGATACGTTATTCTCGATAGATGTGTCATGTATTACTATTCAGACCTACCACAGGTAACGAGGATAAAATAGATACGTTAAAAAAAAAACAAATCTGAATTTCAGACAAATAGATTTTGATTTTAAAATTAAAAAAAACAAAAAAAACGAAAAACCTGCACCATAATGTATATAAATGTGGGCACACGTCCACTTCAGGATAAGAAACAAAACAAAATAAAACAAAACTTATATATAATATCCTAATAACTTCTCAAACATTTGTTTAAAGATTTTGGTTATAAAACCCGAATATTAAGATTTTAAAATTCTACTTTGCCCCCAAAAAATATTGACCTTTAAAAAACTTTGTGTATGTAAGTATGTATGTATGTGTGTGTGTGTGTTTGTGTACGTGTGAATGTATGTGCGTACACACACACATGTCCTACATGCATACACACATACATACATACATACATAAATACTACACATACGCACACACATAAACGCCGTTAGTGTGGCAGGTGTGAATATGATACGCCATTTAGTAATAATTTCATAGTTTGACTTAATAACACAGTGTGTATACACAATGTGCATGAGGGTTGTGATCATTTCATATACATAATATTTCTGCTCTTCCATTCAGTTGTTTGAACAATTTATTTATATTAACAATATTATGATAACCCATAATTTGATTAATGCTTTTTTTTTGCTTTTTTTGTAAAGATTGTTTTATCCAAATTTACTTACATGAAATTGATAAGGAGAATAAAGTTTCAGTGTTAATGGAAATGTTTTGGTTGATGTTAGACACACTAAAAACGTTTTATTATAGTTATCTATGTTGGGCGGGGTAGTTAAATAATTTATTATATATTATTTTATGTGAGATCGATCCCAGGCGCAGTTTAGATTATTTTCTGACCCTCCTGTCCACCCAGCATTGATTGGTTAGCTGGGTCTGTTATATTTTGTGGAAAGTACTTTGCAATAGACTAGCACGTTATCCAAAGAATAGCAAGCAATTGCCATTGTCCAATTCACGCTGTAGAAACTGGAATAAAACCAGGCTCCATGTGTCTCATGGCTCTAAAGGACTACGTATAAACTTCTGGCCTAGAGTCGTCTTTGGGTAAGGCAACGAATACTTATTTACCACTCATTACATTAATTCAGGTGTGAAGGCAGCGAATGCATATTTACCACTCATTGGATTAATTCAGGTGTGAATGAATAACTGTATTTAGTCAGTAAGGAAATTTTTTTTTTAAATGAAGGTCCAGCGAGCAACTTGTTATTATTTTTTTTTTTTTTAATGAAATGCAAGTTGGGTTCCAGTTTATGCTGGCCTGCTAAGATAAATGAAACATAGGGAAGCGTGGTGAACATGATTAAACCATGGAAATGTGCTCTCTCTCTCTATATATATATATGTAAAAGCAATGATCACCATAAAAACATATATTATATATCTCTTGTATGGTATCTTTAACATCAAATACCTGAAGATTGGGGCAGTTGTGGTATTTAACACTGTTTTTTTTTTGTTTGTTTGTTGCTTTAGGTCTCTTCCAACACAATTGAGGTTATATGAGAGACCGCTGAAACAAAAAAACAAGCAATCTAACAAAAATAGTACAAATGTAAATCAAAATCATAACCTAAAGATATCATAAGCTAAATTATAAATAACCAAGAACAAACAGGCAGAAGATTTACAGAAAAAAAATATCCCCTGTCAAAAATACAATCACAAACAAAGAAGCAGGATAGGCTAGTAAAGAGAAGAAGAAACGACATCACTATCGGATCGTACACCCATGCGAACATCATAGGTATATGATTCAAGGGTGATGCTCCCATCCAACCACCCGCTAACACTGTCTTCTGAACAAAAAATGTAGGATATGTCAATATCAGTAACCCTAAACAAGACGTGGTGTAACCCTAAACATACTCTAAATAAGATGTGGTGTAACCCGAAACATGATGTGGTGTAACCCAAAACAGTGTGGTGTGATCCCATACGAGTTATGGTGTAATTCTAGACAATATGTGATGTAACCCAAAACAAGTTGTAGTGTAACCCTAAACAAGAGGTGGTGTTACCCTAGGTAGTGTAACACGAGACAAGCTGTGGTGTAACCCAAAACATATTGTGTGTAACCCTAAACAAGAGGTGGTGTAACTCCAATCATGATGTGGTGTAATCCCAAACAAGATGTGGAGTAACCTGAATGTAACAAGTTGTTGAGACTGGTCAGATTTTGTTGACAGTGTTTAATTTTTAGTCTAACCTGGAATCACATCTTATATTAGTCTTCAGCAAGAAATCTGAAACAGCATTTCGAACAGCCTTTAATAGACCGAGACTTACATCTCTCACTCTCTCTCTTTCTTTCTCTCTTTAAATAAAAAAAAAATTAAAATTGAGCTTTTATATATAATGCAATAGCCACTAAACAAGCTCAAAGTGCTTTACAAGGGGTCCTTGGCCAACAGCAACACGTAACATGGAGAACCAGACATGCCGCCTGTTATGCGATATTACAATTTATTTTCGACAGAGACAAGCTGTTAACTGCCAGGTACTCATTTTACACCCAAGTATGGTGAGAGAATGTGAATAAAGAACCTTTCCAGGGACTCAACTATGCGCTGAGTGTGGCTCGACCCCGGGACCTTCTGATCCGAAAGCGAGTGGCATACCACAAGACCACATAGTCACACGGTTTGATCTGCTGTTGTCAGATAAACTATGAGAGAAAGCATGGTTTGGATAAAATTTAGTCTCACTGTATATCTTCTTCTTCTTCTTCTTCGTTCCTCTGATGGACATCTATGACTGCAGTCCGATATCTGCTATGAAGTCTGTGGTCCGCTTTAGGTCCTCAGCCTCACCATAGAGCTTTGTGTTGAGTGTTGTAGGGGTGACCCAGTGGTTCGAACGTTGCACGTTGTATAATGGGCAATCCATAAGCACATGTAAAGTGGTTTCATGGTCGGTTCCACATGGACAATAAGGGGTTGTTCCAATACCTAGCTTTGTAAACATATGTCCTCTTAGTCTATTGTGTCCTGTTCGGAGGCGGAATAGGGTGACTTGGCTACTTCGCTGAATGGCATGGATTGGATCCTGCTTGTTGAATTCCAGGTGTGTGTCATTCCTTTCTTTGTCTATTTTTAGCTTTATTATTTTATTTTGCTGATGGTAAGTGATTGACGACTTCGGTTGTTCCTTTTGGGCTCCTTCTTTGGCCAGTTGATCGGCAATTTCATTTCCATATATACCTACATGACTTGGAATCCACTGCAGCACAATTTTTCCTGTTTTATCAGATAAGCTCTCAAGGGCCTCCACAGTGTGTGCGGCTTCAGAGTCCAGGTAATTTTCAATAGACCGGAGAGCATCATCAGAGTCTGTCAAGTAAACCACATTTTTCCCGTATATTCTGTGATCTCTGGATAGTGCTTTTGTTGCATTGAGGATGGCTTTTTCTTCAGTTTTAGTACTTGTGCACATTGAACCCACTGATACAGATATTTTTGTTTCTGTTTTATCTGTCCAGTGTATGAGTGCACCAGCACCTCCATTCATGAGGGGGCCGGAAACTGAGCCATCTGTATAAACTCTTATCCAGTTGGTCACTGGGTATTTTTTATCGATCATCTTTAGGGTTTGAGCATTGTCATTATTGCTTCGAATGTTTTTCTTGTTGATGGTTATGAATTTTTGTTTCTTTTTCCACGGTGGTGGTTTGACATTTGGGACATTGATTTGGGCAATATCTTCCTTTGGTGTCACTTTATATTTGCTCTCTAGTTTTTGTCCCAAGGCGATGAAGTTTTCCCTTTTGAGTCGATTCTCTTTCTTTTCCATTGTACTTGGATGCAGTGGTTGGGATTCCATGAATTTTGTCTTTGAGAATTGTGTCATTATTTTTAAATTTCGTTGTTCTTTGAGAGGTTTTATTCCTGTGTGGGTTTCCATCTTGTGAATTGGTGTTGTTTTCATTGCTGCAGTGATCACGCGTAGGCATTGGTTTTGGACTTTTTCAACCTTTTGAAATTGAGCCTGTGAGCACGTTCCCCACGCCTCACTGTATATGATTAATGAGAATTTTCAATATTTAGATCAGTTAAATAATACAGTCAAGCAGAGTCTTTCTTAACTTTGAACTTGTGAGTGAGTAGATAGAGACAGATAGATAAAGAGAGAGAAAGTATGGACGACAATATCCAATTTGGAGGCAATGTGAAAAAGTGGATCGTGTAAGGCACATGACAGCACTCGTCAACTAGAGGAACCAGATTCAAACTTTTCCTTTGGTGGTATCTCTTTTTTTTTTCTTTTTCCTAGCGCAAAAACCCTAACCCCCGCTGCTAACTTTGCAGCAATGAACTGTGATTGACGCATTGGTTTGCTGCTTTTATCTTGAAAATAAATGCAAAATTCCACATGAAAAAAAAATAATCTGGAAAAGGGTTGCATTACATTTGTTTTTATATTTATATTTTTGAAAAGAGCCTCTGGGTTTTTGACTAGTTCAGTCACTCCCCAATTTTAAAGTCGCATCCATTGTCAAAAAAGCAGATTTTATCATTTTCATTCATACAACATAAGATCTTTCCAACTGTAAAGCTGTCATCAAAAATCCTTTGTATCCAAACAAAAAAGAAAAAGATAAAGGTTAATGCTTCCAAACTCACTGCATACAAGTTGTTTTTGTTTTTTTGTATATATATTTTTTTTTATTTCCAATTATTTTTAATTTTTTTTTCTTATCATTATTATAATGCCTATGTTAATATTTTTCCCCTATAAAGGAACAGAGACAAGTCAAGCAGTAGTGTCTTTGAGTCATAAACATTCATGATGGACTAAGGCCTCACGAGAGAAACCAGGATTGATTTCATTTTCATTTTGGAACAAAAACTAAAGATTTTTATGTTATTATTATTATTATTATTATTATTATTATTATTATTATTATTATTATTATTATTATATTATAGTTATTTCATTACTATCATTATAATCATTATTATTAATATATTAACAAAGCAGTGAGTTGCGTGATTTTTTTTCCCTATTATTTTTGTTTTTTGGGATTTTTTTTGGTTCAAGTTAGAAAAATTACAATTGAAATAACTTTTAATTTTATTAATTGCTGTCATTATTTACCTGCGTGGTTGACAACTCTGCTTAAATACTTGAAATTTATGTTTTAATGTATATTATTTATTTTATCCAAATTACACAACTGGCATATGACTAGCAGCACACAATTAGATTTAATTGGGTTCCTTGATAAAAAAAGTGAAGAATTTATCTCCAGGCCGTTCAGTGAACCCAACAGAACAGTAAAAAAAGAAACCTACACATTTTAAAAATCAGACAACTCGACCAACAAATATCAATCGAATAAAATGACTTCCATCTTATAAAAAACTGGGAGGAATGAGAGTTGTTGACAAGATGAGGAGTAGAAAACGGTAGGGGCTGCCTGAAGCCGGTTATCGTGAAAATACTAACGAAAGAATGAAAATGGAGAGCCTTCGTATGGGAACAAAACAATGGACGTTTCGGGTACAAACCCTTCATCAGAACAACAATACACAAATGCAAAATAACTTGTATCGTCTGTACTCAATGGTGGTTGCAGTATGAATGAAACATTAGCGTGGCGTGGGTAGTGGGTAGGGTGTCCCAGGGGAAAAGATAGGGTATTTAAATCGATTGATATTCGAAGGATGAATTTTCTGGCCAATTCTTTTTTAATGTGTTTTTTTAAATTATTTTTTTTTCTTCAGAGTTCCTTCATCAGAATAGTGAATGTGTAACTATACTGTCATTGACTAACAAAGAACTTTATTGCATATTGACCAGAAAACTTTTACGTCATATATATAATGATGACATAAAATGATAACCTAAACTTCTGAAACTGATACTTCTTTGACAAGTCAGAGGTCATATTAATTGATTGATATAAGAACAAAGTTTTCTGGCCAAAATGTTAAAAGACCTTTAATAATGTTGCAATTGCAGACAATTTCCTGAGTTGGATTTTGTGACACATAAAAATATCAAAATATTAAACAATATATATACAAACTGGTCTAGCCTTGGAATAAATGTGACCCGTTCAAAAGGAAATTTCATTTCAATTGTCCATTCATACCACATTATTTGAATTCCTAGAATTGACTCTGGGTCCATGAACTTGAAATTTAAGGCTTTAATAGTTACTTTCTTTTACAAATTGATATTTTGTATATAGCCTTAACAATATAATGAATTCTAGATTACGACTGTGTGGTCTAGCGGTATGACACTCACCTTAGGATCGGAAGGTCCTGAGTTCGAGTCCCGCTCTGAGGGGTACTTAGTTGAGTCCTTAGAAAAGGCTCTTTACTCGCATTCTCTCACCGTACTCCAGTATAAAATGAGTACCTGGCCGTTAACAGCGCCGTCTCTATTGGAAGTAATTGTAATATCACCAAACAACAGGCATCATGTCCCATCCTCCATTGTTGCTATTGGCTAGGGACCCCTTGTAAAGCACTTTGAGCATGTTTAGCGGACATTGTGCTTTATAAAAAGCTTAAATTAGATAGTACTGTGTACATTGCTATAAACATTTGTTTTTGGGTTTATTTTTTTCATTAATTTAAAAAATCAACTATGTCATACCCTTGCCACTAATTTTTAATATTTACTGTTGAATTATATGAACGAGTGTTGACACCATTGAAACATGGAACCTAAAGATATATGTCTATATTGTAACAAGCAATTGTATCATTACTGTCCATTTAATGCTATAGGAAACGGAATAAACTTCGACTTACAAGTCTATATTTGGCAGCATTACAAATTATGATGTTAATGTTAATCAAGCCCAGTAGGGAAAAGGTTATAAATAAGACGAGCCTGGCACACAATAAATCGTTCATTATTGTATTAAAATAATAAGCTGAAAAATGAGCACAAACATGGGTCCGTTTCTTCTATCTTTTGTTGTAAGATGCTGTAACATATATATATATACCAAAAGATATCTTGTCACAAGAGGAAATCATCAGCAGAACATCCAAGATTAGTTCCATAACAAACCAGGCATATTTATTCCATAAAATAATAACATTTTCCAATTACTCATTGGAAACACAGTGTTCCACTGATGTTGTCTTCATGCTGTTATTGTTTGCTTCAATTCCTCGCTGTGCGTTTCAATAATATTTAAAACTCGTTTGTTTTTGTTTTTCCAAAGATGAGTCTATGGGGTTGAAATTCGGCTCCAAGAATGGCCTGCACTTAGACAATGACTAATTTTTATTTAATATATCTGAATTATCCCCTTCTTCTCTAATGCAGAGTGCGTGAATTTTTTAAAGGTATACACTCACACAATAAATTTACAACACAAAAAATTGTAATGTTTTAAATTAACGTATGCTCATTTGTAATGTGAACATAATGATAGCATCAATTTTAAAGTTAAGATTCTTAAGGTTTCATGTTTTAATTACCGTTTCCAATACAACGTTTACATTTACAACGCAATTTGAATACAGTAACAAGGTCACTTAGATTGACCATTACATTTTTGCTGAATACAGGGCACTATCTGTAATGTTTTACACGAATTCTTTTGGCAAGTTTTTCTTCTTCAATTTAAATAGTTAAACCTAGGTTGCATTGTATCTTTATGATAATAAATATGAGCTTAGATGAACAACCAATTACGGTCATAATATACATGATTTCTTTTGCAAAGTAAGTATCTATAATATGCTGTTCGCTTTATATATTACGTTTATTGGTTTGTTTTCATATTATGAAATTTTCAATGATATTACCCTGTTTGGTTTGTTACAGCATTAAACTAAGAATAAATCTTACCACTTTTAAAATTCATTTTGTTTTCATTTTCCCTTTTGCAATAATTTGATTCATTTTTATTTATTTGTTTTTAATGGTATTGTGGCGCTTGTGACATATTTAGGTAATTTCAGCACCAGTAAAAAGGAAGAAAATAGGATAGACAAAAAAGTTTTAGATTTACAATTAAAAGCACAAGAAAAAGTAAGACAAAGGGGAATAGTATAAATAGGGAATATATGTTGATTCCAAGAGCACACTATCAATGTACTTAGTTTGAGATCACCTTTAAAAAAAGTCTCATCCAGACACAAGTACATGTTCCTACTAAGAGAGACACACTTAAATGTTTATAAATCATAATATACATGTAAAGCAAAAATAATACAGTGCATAACAAAGAGATGGTTCACAAGACAAAAACTATCACCTCTCAAAATTCTAACTATACATTTAACTGTTTCCCTCTCAGCCAGGGTATCCGCCACAGGTCGGACAAAACCAAGTAATCTCATTCCAAGACAAAGACAGAAAGCATGTTGGAAAACAGATATAAGGGTATTAGGAGACAGTATGTTCCTCCCTGCCTACTATGAGAGTCAGTTTTAGATTTAATGACCTGAAAGGCAAGAATCTATTATTATTGCTTTAAATTAAACGCTGTAGGTTTTAAATCCTTAGATTTCGAACTTTGTATGGTTGTTTTGGGGTGGGGAGAGGAGGTTAATGAGAATTACGAAGGATATCAACATCTGAATAGAAAAAGATGATGGGATGGTCAACGATTAAGGATCTTCAGTTAGGTGTGCTTAAAAGCGACCAAGAAAAATTAAGGCAAGGGGATTATTTCAAGTAGATGAAAGATATAGATACTAACTGCATTATACCTCTGTATCTAATTTTAAATCATCTAAAATAAAATTGTATCGGCCAAAATATGCAGGCATTCTACCCATATAATATACTCAGTTCTATAAGTTAATCGAGGGTCAAAACACTCAAGCAGTTCAATAATGAATAGCAAAAGATACAGTATAATATTTTATACCATTTTAAACACATGAAAATTTCACAATTTACCATAAAATTCTAGTTTTCTACATGTATTTTGAAATTTTTAATATCAAAAATGCCTTTTTAAAAAATGAGTTTATTCATTTTCAAAATAGAACATTTGCATGCTTTATCATTATTGTGAATTGAAAACATCATTCACATCAACAAAGAGGCATCAGATCTAATATACCCAACATACAACCATTCTTAATGGACTGAGAATAAAAAGGAAAAGTGAATGATATGGGCACAACAGACTCAGGAGCAATGGCGAAGGTGCCCTTTACAGATGAAGCTATCCTCAAATAAAAAAATTCTGTTGGAATGAAAGTTGTGATGATAATGCAGTCTTACCAGTCTCAGAAAAGAATATGTAGGGGTCATCACATTGGGAATTCTATTTGTTGGGCCACAATAAACATCTCTAATTCTAATACTGATACTAATATCCATCAATGGTTTGTTTGTAAGGGTTTTATGACACTTACAACAAATCTAGGTCAATTCAGCGCCAGTAAAAAGCAAAGAGATGGAACATATATATGTTATAGATTTAAAAATTGAAAGCACACGAGAAAAGCGGGAATGGTTCAAATAGTGAACATATGTAAACTCCAAGAGCCCACTTTTATTGTACTTAGTCCTAGAAGTCTCATCCTGACACAAGCACAGGCCCCCACGAAGAGGAATATACTCAAATATGTTTACAATCCTTATAATACATATAAAACAAACAAAAAATAACACAGTGCATAACAAAGAGATGATTTACAAGACAAAAAATAACATCTCCCAAAACTAACACAATATATTTGACTAATTCCCTATCGGCTAAGTACTCCGGCATTCCAAGACAAGGATAAAAAGCAATAGGAAAACAGATATAGGGGTATAGAAGACACAAAAAGCGACCTCAGTGCCCAGTAACGGAGGTCGAGAACCCCACCCAGTATGCATCAATGGTAGACTCAGAGAAGCAGAAAGACACAAGTAGTTCCTTTAGTCCTTACAACCATTGCCATTCACCTCTTTGTTTAGACCAATGCCCGCAGCATGGAACTAAAAACACTGAAGAATACCTAGAAAATAACAATACTTCTATTCTGTCTTGGTATGAGCCCTCTTGAAAATGCTTGGAGCCTTGTGAAATGGAAAATAAAAAAAAGAGAAATTTCACTAAATGCGGATGCCTTATATGTTTTGTTTTTAAGGCTTTTACAGCGTTTGCAACACATTTGGGTCATATCAGCGCCAGTAAGAAGGAGGAAAAAGGGATTGTTAAAAAATTCTAGAATTACAATTAGAGCGCCAAAGAAAAAGTAAGACAAAGCATGTAATGAAGGGGAAAGGTACAAATAGGGAACAGACGTAGATTCCAAGAGCGTGCTATCATTGTAAAACCAAGTTCATCTCATTCCAAGACAAACAGCAACTTGGAAAACAGATACAGTGGTATAGAAGACACAGTTAATGACCTCCCTTCCCTGCCCACTGTCGGAGGATGCCCTCTATGAATCACTAAATTATGGAATGAGTTTGCTGATGTCTACATCCAGACATAAGCTGCATCCACCCTGAAGAGAATTATTATCGTGCAAATGACTCTCATGTGAAATATTAGATGGGATTACTTTAATCTTTACAATTATTTGCTGCAATAAAAAAAATTGAAACCGTTTTTTTTTCAAAATGCAGTATCTCGTAACATTTCATTTTGTTTGTAATGGTTTTACATTCATTTAAAGATTAATTCATCATCATCAGTCATGCATGATTCACGGCTACAGTGTAACAGAGTAAAACCACAACAAAGACCCTTTACATACTTTTTGACTCGAGCATATAATGTATTACTCCCACATTTCTTAGTAATTGGGAGAAAAACTGGTTTTCCTTTAAAGTTTTTATTACAAAATCTGAACTTGGAAGAAAAAAAAGCAATTTTGAAAGAATTCAGACCCTGGTAATCTGTAAACCGATTAAAATTATAAAGATAGACCTGCCATCCATTATCATGAAAGAGCAGATTCAGATGGCTGGGTTGTTTTGTTTTCTTGATACATCATTAGGGAATTTGATGTCTGTTTGAACTTCAGTAAGATCCCAAAAATTCCTATACAAAGGGTAGCAATCAATTGTTACTGCCTAACACTACAGAAACCAGGATAAAGCTCCAATAGGCCCTATGACCCTGTTTCTATACTATAAATGCCATAAGACCCTGTACCTGTACAATAAGAAATTTTAAGCAAGACATTTTTAACAAGAGAACAATTTATTTCATTCATTGAAAATATAATCAGTTGAATGTACATGTGGCCTCATTATGATTAATACATCAAATAATCTCAACGACACAATTCAATTTTTTACAAGGCAATGAAAGACTTAACTTGGCAATATACATACTTGGCAATATACATCAAATCAGCATATCAAATTAACAAATCAAGATAATATATTATGTCTATATACTGTACACATTCCTAAGTTATCTCTGAGTTCGAGATGGTATGGTCTTTGCTTCGTACCAGAAAGGTACTGAGTTTGATCACCTGCTGCAATTTCCCCTATGGGATGAATAAAGGGAATTTTATTTTATTTTTAAATGAAAGGAAAACTATTCAATATTAAAGATAGGAAAAGAAATCAATCAATAAAAATAGGAAAGAGGATCATCATTATTCCAACTCCTAAAAGATTTATGCAGAGGTGTCACTTAATACTTAAGAAATTTCACTGATTTATTTTTATAATTTAATTCACTTTCAAATCATCAAAAATAAAAAAGATTAAAAAGAGAAAAACAAATCAATCAAAATAAAGAAAGTCTTTCATTATTAATTGAACTCCTAAAAGCGATGTTAAGTTTGTCAATAATATTCCCACCATCATCATCATTATAACTGTCATGAGTAAATTTCAAATACATTGAAATGACCAGAGCTTATCCTAAATATAGCATCTATTCTCAATAAGAATGCATATATTTATTATTAAGGCCTTATTTACTTTGCTTGATTAGTCATTGTTTTAGACCTGAGGAACTAAAAAAGAAAAAATAGCAACTTTATCATGAAACATAAATAGAGAGAAAAAAAAACATAAAAAGTTAATTTGACGATCAAATCACAATGCAATGGCAGTTTGCTCAAAATGAGTTGTATCTATTTACAATGACATGACAAAATGATGATTCAACTTTTACATGTTTATTTACTTTCTTTTTGAGAATTATGGTGCTTGCTACACTCCTTGATTATATAACATAAGCACCGACAATCTATAACTTACATTAAAAAAGTTGCGTGACATGAGGTAAACAGATCATGCATTGGTTCCACTGAATTAAAGGAACAAAAAAATAAAATAAGTTCAACCAATAAAAAAGCCATCAGGAGGTATGACGTATGACTATTGTCAACAATAATTTGACCCTGGCGGAACTAATCAAATATAAATAAATAATGAGTTAAATATAAAAATAAATAAATAAAATCAAGAATAAATATTTAAAAGAATACAATTAAAGGAGAAGACACTCTTACATAAATTAAAAATGATGACTTCAGTTCTACTCAGTCAAACATTTCTCCAATATTTGGGTATATGTTGTAAGCAACACGAAAACAGTTCTTTCCTGTATCAGTCTGGGATCCATCTCTTCCAATTTTGTATTTGTGAAAACTCCCGTCCACACAAATAGCTGTAGGAGGAAAAACGTTTTTTTAAAAGATAACATAAATAATACAAAAAATTTGTTTGAAAAATAAAAATGCATGGCTGTTATTTTTAAAATCTAATGTTTCCACTTGCATTACAACCAGCTGGGCATTTTATCATAAAATAATTGTATGGTAAAATAATCCAAAGGAAGAGCTCAAATAGAGAAATTAAATTTAAACTGTTATATACATCTAGATCTGATTATTGACACAAACACACTGCTTCATTGATAAAAATTGTTTCTTTGACTGTGTACTTATTGCACTAATGTAATGATTGAGTCATGCAAAAACCGCGAAATAAAAAGAGAAAATCTATCATCATCCCATTACCGCCATGAGACAATTTATATGCGGGGTAATGAACAAATGTCTCCAGTTCATTACAATGTTAGTATGGTCAGCTGTGGCCATTCATATTACTCAAATAATAATATAGAAATATAACAATGGCGATGAGAAAAAAACAATACAACAGCAATAATAATATTGATAATAATATTAAAAATAATAAAATAATAATAATAATAATAATAATAATAATAATAATAATAATAATAATAATAATAATAATAATAATAATAATAATAATAATAATAATAATAAAGAAATGCGTAATTCATAAATAAGCATACAAAGCACATCTCGACGTTATTAAAATCCCACAATGCCCTTCCACACTGCTCCATGTATTAAAACAAAAAGCCAATTGTAATCCATTTCATAAAGTACAGGTTACCTATCAGACACCATTTTTGTACAAACACTTTTACAATATCTGTCATTACATGAGAACAATTAATTAGGTTTTCATTCTCAACTACATCAATTGGAGGCAAATTGTCTAAAGGACAAAACACAGAGGCCTTGGTCACCCACTTAATCATTGACCACACTAAATATAGCTTGATTTTGGTCACGAGATGACCACTGCTCCACTCAGGCATTGATGCATGAATAAACAAGAAAATTAATAACAATTATAACAGTAATAATAATAATAATAATAATAATAATAATAATAATAATATATAATACATAATCATTATTATCATTATTATTATTATTATTATTATTATTATTATTATTATTATTATTATTATTATTATTATCATTATATCAATGATGATAGTAAAACAACGCCTCACTTAAAAATAATATAAACTTCAGTTTTGCAATAATAGAGGAGAAACAACATTGTTCAAACGAATATTATCCTTATGATGAATAAAATACAAAATGCTTACCATAGATAATGTCTCCTGGTCCAAAACAACATATGCAAGCACATTCTGCCGTGACGACAAACGAGGCATACGATTTGATCTCCACAGGAAGACCCACTAACGGCTTTATTCTGAAAATAAACAATTTTTTTTTTTAAATTGACCTCACAATACTGTAAGTCACAAAATTAGGGAAAACATAATTCAATAGTACTTTGCTTTTTGACAATATGTATTGTGCGACTATGTGGTCTAGTGGTACGACACTCGCTTTTGGATCGGAAGGTCCTGGGCTCGAGCCTCGCTCGGTGCATAGTTGAGTCCTTGGAAAACGCTCTTTACTCACATTCTCTCAGCGTAATCAGGTGTAAAATGAGTACCTGGCCATTAACAGCATTGTCTCTGTCTGAAAAAAATGTAACATCGCCGAACAAGGGCCATGTCTGTCCTAAATGTTAAATGTTGCTGTTGGCCAGGGACCCCTTGTGAAGCGCTTTGAGCAAATGTAGTGGATGTTGCGCTATATAAAAGCTCAATTATTTATTGGTAGATATGGTAGATATGATAAAAAAAGGGAATAATTTTATTTGTGGTTATTTGTTTGTTTTGTTCTGAAGAGTTTTACGGCTATTGCGACACATTTAGGTCATTTCAGCGACTGTAAAAAGGGAAAAACGGAATCGTAGATTTTTTTCTAGTTTTACAATTAAAAGCACACAAGAAAAATAAGACAAGGGGAAATGGCACAAATAGGGAATACATTTAGATTCCAAGAGCATACCATCATTGTGCATAGTTTGAGATCACTTAAACGTCTCATCCAGCCACAAGCGCAGAATCCCACACTAAGAGGAAATACTCAAATGCTTATATGATACAATCAAAACAACAAATATAACAATACATGACAGAGATGATTTACAAGGACAGCAATATCATCTCCCAACACTTTAACTATAAATTTGAATGTTTCCCTATCACCCTAGGACTCTGACAAGAGAATGGACAAAACCAAGTAATCCAAGACAATGACAAAGAGCAAGTTGAAAAACAAATATAGGAGTACAGAAGACACAGTAAGTGACCTACCTGCCCACTATGGGAGGTCAGGAACCCCACACAGTTATTTTTTTTTTTCATAAGCAGACCAAATACTTGAAAATAAAAGGCATAAAAGTGGTTGTAATTAATAGATTAATTTTACCAACAGTACCTTACTGATTTTCAAAAACACAGAGGTTGATGAAGCAACAACAGAAATAAAATAGGTTTTGCCAAAGCAGACCAATTATCCAAAATAAAACAAAACCATACAAAAAATTAGAATGTAAATATAAAAAATATATATATTAAAACTCAAAACGACACTTACGTAGATACAGGGTTCATGTCAGGATCTTTGAGAGACCAAATGTGAACAGTGCCCTTGTCACTGGAGCAGCACAGGAAGGTGCTATCCTTACTAAAATTCAAACTGTAAAAAGAGTACATATTATAAAGGCCATTTCAAGTAACACAAAAGTACAATATGCACTATTTATTTAGGCAGAAAGCCATATAAAACAAATTGTCATTTTCTTAAATTATATTTTCGACTTTTCTGCAGTGATACGACACTCAGCTTGCAACCTGTCGGTTAGAATAGAGCAGTAGGACTGGTATCATAAAAATACTCATAAAAAGGTGAAATGGAAAGTTGGCAGTTGAGTATGTCTGTCTTTTACAAGGCATTCGCTAACACAGGAATCAAAAACCATTACAAAATGTAAAGCAGACATTCAGACCTGATTGCCCATCAAGAGACTTACAAACCTACATTCCATTACAAATTTAATGCCATTAAACGTCCTGTAGACTCTCTGGAACAGACAGGCAATTAGCATTTCAAAAGCACACCTTTATGATGAATGCTTGCCATATCATTCAATTGTATGTTCTCCTATGTTTATCTGTCACGAACATGGTCATAATCTCCCTGATTATGGTTTAAGTGTTGCCAATCAACAATGTAGGGCAGTGACTAATTTATTTGAAAAGAAAAGGGAACAGTAGGCAAATGTCAGCTTTTCAAGAGTCATCTGTTTTAGATTGTCGTGATGCCCTTTGTATTTGTCCATTTGTTGAAGAGTGTGTAACCGCTTTAGTATTAGAATAGTACAATGGAACCTTAATATAACAGGTAGGATGGGACAAACCTAAAATCTCTAAAATAACAGAGTCCTGTTATAGCCAAATTTCAAGAACAACAACCCAAATGGCACAAATCACCAATATTTACCATTCGTACTCTCTCTCTCTCTCTCTCTCTCTCTCTCATTCACTTTCAAGCTGACCATTGTATGTGTGTGTGTGTGTGTGTATGTGTGTGTGTGTGTGTGTTGTGCTACATATTGTCTGCACGCAGCACGGCCAATGTTATTCTGAAAATGATGTAGTAGTAGTAAGTAGCATATATCCTCATACATGAGTATCCAAAATCTAGGCCTAGTCTAGCTCTCTGTTGCCCTTAGCTGTAGACATGCCTGAGCAGAATGAGGGCTAATTCATTGTATTTGGAGATAATACATGGATTTCAGTACCCCTGTTATAACCGATAAGACTCTTAAAAAACCCTTGCGATAGCCTGTAATTTTTACAAAAGGGAAAGAGGGAGAAAGAAAGAGAAAAATTAAAAAACCCTTGTTATAACCGGGTGCATGTTATATCTGGACCTGTTATACTATAGTTCCACTGCATATTTCATTTGTTGTTTCATAACTATTATAAGGGTTATTTTAATACAAAAAGAATTCTAATCTTTACATTTTAGATTATTGATTTTATATATGTGAATCAATTTCAAACTTTCAACCTCCCCCCCCCCCCCCTCCCTCCTTCTGGAAAAACAAAAACAATACAAAACAACAAACCTCTGGGGAAAATGACTTTATGATTTCATTATCCTTTGGATATAATCCCTATACTAATACTAATACAAAACTTAATTTTATTTTAGTGGTTCCCACTCATACTCACCAGTATATATTTGCCTTGTCAAGGCCTCTACGAAGTCGGGTTTTGAAACTCAGATCTTTTGCCTCTGAATTGTACAAATGAATATTTGTACCCTTTGTGGGGAAAAGAAAGTTAAATAAAACATTATCATATATAACAATATTAGTCTGTATTCATTTCAATTAAAACCGATTCAATGTAAAGGTCAGAGCAGCAAATATCCCAGAAAAATGTGAATTTTTAAATAAAAAAAGCACCACTATCACAATATAATTATGCACCATAAAAACTTGAAAAAAAAACCAACAAATTTCTGTGAAATTTTAAATGACAAGATATTTTTCATAGACAACACAAAAGTTTTGACAAATACTTTTGTTTGTTTGTTGCTTTAGGTCTCTTCCAACACAATTGAGGTTATATGAGAGACCGCTGAAACAAAAAAAAACAAGCAATCTAACAAAAATAGTACAAATGTAAATCAAAATCATAACCTAAATTATAAATAACCAAGAACAAACAGGCAGAAGATTTACAGAAAAAAAAATATCCCCTGTCAAAAATACAATCACAAACCAAAGAAGCAGGATAGGCTAGTAAAGAGAAGAAGAAATGACATCACTATCGGATCGTACACCCATGCAAACATCATAGGTATATGATTCAAGGGTGATGCTCCCATCCAACCACCCGCTTGACAAATACACCTAGAAAATGAAAATGAATGTTTTAAATAATGACATACAACAAAAACATGTCAATGTAACTTTTCCTTTAAAGCCTAAAAAAACACACACAAAATAGACCATTTTCTCTTAGTCTTTAAAGCCATAAATAATTATACAAAGCAAAACCTTGTTAAAATGCCATATCGGGATCTTAGGATTATTTCGCAATAGAACAATTTGGCAATTATTTTAAAAATATGATGAATTCCATGCAAGGTTGGTTGCACAGTAAAAGGGGGGGGGGGGGGAGGGTTAACAAGAAAACAAGTCCAACTAGCTCCTTTCACTTGTATTCATTCTGAATCATAAACGAATAATGTTCAAACTCAAAACTGATAGATAACGAGTATCGGGAGGAAACATTCTATGTTAGTTGGACGTGCAAACCTGCCAAAATTTAAAAAGTGAATTAATTTTTTAAAAAGTTATCTTTACCAATTTTCTTCTTCCACATAAAGTCTGAATTTGAAAAAAAAATCCTTGACATCCAAAATAAAATCTTCTTGATCATGTGACAGAGAAAAATTCAGATATAATACTAAAATTGACAGAGTAATTGAATGAGGACTATGCACTTGTCAGTGGTTCAAATCAACTCACAAAAGATGTCATAACAACATTGTGCACCTAGTTTTCTCGAACTATCTGTGGGAAAAAAAAGAAAGAAACTTGCCTGAGAAGATGCTGTGGCTAACAAGTTACCAGCATGATTGATAGCAGCACACACAATTTCATTTCCATGGGCTTGAATGATTACAGGAGGTTTGCTCTCAACTGCACTGTCATCCTTGTTCAAATCCTGATCGAGTACATAATGTAAAGACTTTGACAAAAAAATGGAATATGGACTGCATTCTATTCTTAAATAGAAATTTTCGAGATAGCGGTGTCACAGTTATGCAGGCTTTGCTTTTTTGAATGGGATTGGGGAATATTAGGAATATTGTTCACATGTCAAATAACAATAAATGTTTTTTAAAACTGCCAATGCCTATTCACAGTATTATGCATCTTTATCAAGGCTTCACAAAAATAACTGAAAGATTTAACAGCCAAAAAATTGGATTAGTAAGCGGTTCTCATCTTTCATGCCATAACTTCATCAAAAATTATTGGTGACAGAGAAAAGTTGAAAATTATAAATGTAACCCTATAAAGCACATTTCCATGAAGACATATCTATATTTTTTTTAAAGAACTCACACAGACAATTAAAAAAGAAAAGCTAAACAACCTTATAACCGTGTAATAATGGTTAGAAGATAAAGGCGAGGGTACAGGGAAAGAAAACCGAAATATTTAGGTGAAGGAAAAGGTAAAGTCCTGCTCATACATTTCTGATCAACACACCATGGTTACATTTTCAGCAGCATAAGAAACAACCTATATTGTTTGTCTTTCATGCTTTTGCTTTGTTTGTTGTTTTTTGTTTCTAAAAAAAATATTTCAAGTTGGCAACCAGTTGATATAGGTATGAAAGAGTCTCTTATAAAGCAGTCTGTATTAATTTGTTTTTTACAAAATATGTGACTTCTGAGATGTGTGTATCTGGACCAAACTTTGAATCAAATTTTCTTTATTGCAAGACAAATTTATCAAAACCAAGTTGATCTATTACGTACTTGGTGAAAAAAAAAGTGATTATTAGACCAGGAAGCAGGATTAGAGGTATTTTAATAGTTAAAGTTCTGTTGCAAGAGAGTGGCGGGTTATTACTGAGTAATTTATTTGGCAGTGACCACTATAAACCAAAAATTTTAGTGAACAAATCTGCAAATATAAACGGGGACAAAACTTGATAATGTCTCGAGGATTTGTATGTTCAAAGAAGATAAGCACGTTTTTCCAATGACACCAGGTATCTCGTTCTATATTTTAAAAATTGGATATCAAAAAAGCTTCACATATTATCTATGATTTATATAAAGATTCTAATAATAATTTTATTATTATTATTTATCATTTTTATATTATTATTATACATTATTTTTTTTTTTAAATCATTACAATATTGAATTCTATCGTGAAGATCAACTAAAACTTCTCATACACATTTACATTTGGTGGGAAAATAAATTTATTGTGAAAAATATATTAAAATTCATATATAGACAAAACTGAAGAGTAATAGTTGAGATCATGAAGACAAACCTCTATAAAAAAAAGTTTATAAAATAATGCATTTTCAGCTAACTCGAAACTACCCAAAATATCAATATTTTAAATTTAAAAGTATATTTGAATCAAAATGATGGAAAATTGATCTCCAAATAAATCGAATCAATTATTTCAATCAAATTATTTTCAAACATTGCCATCATGTCTCCCCAGGGAGCCTACACTAGGCAATTTGGAAAAAAAAATGTTTAAAAATAATCAAACGGAAAAAAAAAAAAAAAAAAAAAGGATTTTACATTTTACACTAAACCATGCATGATTTACCCCCCCCCCCCCCCCCCCCCCTCCCCTTCCCGTCCTCCAAATACCTCAATTTGGATGGAGCCTCGGCTTTTCTTGGCAGGGAATACCATTTTCCTTCCGAAATGTGATATTGAAAACACTCCTGGTTGAACAAATGAGACATGAATTTTAAAAAATAAAAGGATGATTATTTATCAAATTAACATGTATATAATCTTTTCTAAAATACGACTTTGGCAACAGATATCAAAAAGATATTCAACATAGAAGGATTTGGCATGAATTATAAAAGAGGTGTGAGGTGTAATGATAGATCATCGATGAATGTTCAAAGCCTCAACTTGTAAAAAGGAGAAGTATTGAATAAAAGTGAATAAAACAGTTGTAATAACAGAAAAACGTTTCTGCCTAAAACCCTTCCACAGCTAAATATGAAACCAGAATTTTGATAATAATATAATAATAATAATAAAAAATGTGACGTCCGAAAACACAAGACTACTTGCATTTTTGCTAACTGCAGAGTGTAATCAATGGAAAAATAATAATGCAAAAGACTACAGACAAAAATGCGTTTCTTTTTATTAAAAATAAAATGAAAAGAAATCAAACCTTCAAGACTATCACTCTGAGATGCAATATTTTTTTCCTATAAGGCATAACTTATTCTGTGATGTGTAGGTCGGTCAAATTTGGAAACAAGTTTGATCACCAATGAAAGGAGAACACACATCCACACACACACATACAACTACAAACTCCCCCCCCCCCCCCCCCAACCCCCTATGGATACAGTACCAAGGCAATGGAAATTGTGACTAACCATTGGGATTGTCCCATGTCTCAATCTCTGCAAGAGTCTCCCCGTGTGGGAAAGTAAAAAGCAAGACTCGACTGCGCAGGACTATAACGAATCTGTGAATTAAAAAAATAAATAAATAAACAAAGATGATCACGAGAGATGTGGTGATATTAAGAATTTGAATTCCTGCTGACAAGAGAGATCTACACTGATTTTTTGTTCAGAAGATAAATGTTAACAATATCTTTAAGCTACAAATCCAGATTTGTAGAATAACATTTCTCATACAGTAGACTCTACTTAATCACACACCCTCGGGAGTTCAGGTTAGTGAGTCAATTAAGCGGAGAAGCTAAAAATAGCATCTGAGCACCAGCTTCATGTGCCATATATGTAGGACCTTTCCCTCTGAGTTTTCTACAGACATGGGACCTTCATGTCCAAGACATGGCTTCATTAGAAGGGTCTTTCATGGGGTTTGTTCTTTTCTGTTTCATTTCTTTTTCATTGGGGAGGGGGGGGGGGGGGGGTTGTTTGGTTTCTAATTTTTTTTTTTTTGGTCTTCTTTTCTTTTCTTTTTCATGTTTTATCGACAACAAAATGTGAAATTATTGCTTGTAAAAATAGTAATCGTGAAGCGTTGATTGCTTTCTATTCTGTGGAAGCTGGTTATAAATCCTTGTCTTCAATATCGCCAATGTTGGTAGGTCATCTGTCAAGCATTTTTCTTGGATGAAGCTGTGTAGTTTGTCCACCATGTCAAGTTTTCCAGTGTTTGTTAGGGGTGGTGTGTCACAATCTGATGACTCATCCTCATTTTCATTATCTATGCATTGTCTTTTTTGTGTGGCTGAACGGAGATGGGTATATTGTTGTCATTGTAATGAACCAATCAAATGCTTCGGCCGAATAGTTGTGTGGAATGGGAACAGCTCTGTCAATACCTGATCATGCGCTTTGGCAAGGTAGATTGCAGATTGTAAATTTTCTGGCAATTGTTAAGGAGGTGGTGGATTCCTCGGCATCAAGAGCTGCAAGAATTCTTGAATTCAACAAAGGCCAATAATTCCTGTCCAGTTCTTAATGATTCCTTGGTCCATGGTTTGGATCAGACAGGAAGTGTTGGGTGAAAGGAAAATAATTTCTAAGTTCTTCAATTTCAAGTTTTTTGAATGGGCAGTGCAGTTGTCAAGGAAAAGCAACATTTTTCTTTCACAAAGCTGTTCAATCCATATTGGTATGGTAAACAATGCAAAAGACTTAACTGTATGGACCAATCAAAAGATGAGAAGCGAGTCCTCGCTGTAATCCTTTCTTATTGTTCATGACCCAGTAGAGGAAAACAATGTACAGGTAGAGAATTACAATCGAGTGGTCAGACAATGTAAACAAACACCCAGCATTGAGTGGACTGCGATCACGTTTCACACCTTGTGATGCAGACAGAGAGTGCCGAGTCAATTAGCCCGTTGTGTCAGTCAACAAACATTGCTTGTCTGACCTAGTCGGGGTCAGAGAGACAGTGAAATTGCATCGACGGGGAAGCTTTTCAAGCGTGAAAATGATATTAACATGTGAAAATGGTTCAATGAAAAACACAATTTCATTACCTTTTTTGTGTGTATTTTTTAGATATTTTTCTCCAATCAAAATGAGATCGAGTTGTAGCGATTGAGAGGGTGTGCGATTAAGCGGAGCAATTATATAGACAAAAATTAGTTTTCGTGAATGTGTAGCATATAAGTGGAGTGTGTGATTAATTGATGTACGATTAAGCCGAGTGAACAATAGCATGTAGGATGCTAAGAATTAAGTTGGAAGAAATTAGCGCACTCGTCTAGTAGTAAAAGAAACCTTTAAATAGGAGAACTCAGCGTTACAGTCTTAAGACGTATTCCTTGTATACCTTGTAGTTATTTGATACTCAAAAATAAATAAATATATATTGAACGGTTTGCCTTTACAGTTTCCTCAGGCAGACAGTACAGTGCCTTGTAATGGACTATCCAAAAGATAGAAAACAATCCTAACTGTCCTTTGAATACAAAAGCTTCAGCAACACAGTCCGTATGGCTCTGAAGAATTAATTGTGGATTATATTTGAAATAAAAGAGGAATTGCTTTTCTCACAATGAAAACTGGATCGACTAAAATTTACCTTTCCCTGGACATTTGTACATCAAGCACTGGTTCTTTGGTGACAACTTTCATCACCAGGACATCCTTGTCCATGTCATAAATAACGACTGGTAAAAAAAAACATATAGAAAAAGTAATTCCAAGAAAGATGTAATTATCAACAGAGGTTATATACCAAAACAAGATATATATACAACTTGATTTTTTTTTTTATATACAGCACAATACTCACTGAAAATTGTTCAAAGCACTTTACAAGGGGTCCCTAACCAGCAACAACAAATAACATGTAGGGTGATACCCGACACCTCAGTATTCCAATTTTTTCAACAGAGACAACACTGTTAACAGCCAGGTATTCATTTTACACATGAGAACAGTGTGAGAATGTGAGTAAAGAGCATTTTACAAGGACTTGACGATGCGCTTCTCAGAGCAGGACAAGAACCCACGACCTTCCAATCCGAAGGTGAGTGTCATACCACAAGACCACCTAACCGCAACTGATAAATTAGCCTCTCATACACTATTTAGTGTTAAGCATTAAAAATTAAATTCACCTGCATAGATAAACCTCTTCTTGTAAAGATTCTTCTATTTTTACCCTTCTCAATTAAACAATCATTGACATTTTTTTTTTCAAAGCAACATGACAGACATGACACAAATAAATTCATATAAACGCATTAAAAATCAACATAACTAACCTGTTCTTTCATCAAACATTGGTCTATTCCCTCCACTGACAAATCCAATAAAATTGGTGCGGAACATCATGGTAGAACATCTTATACTTCCTATTTTTGTAAAACCTAAAGGTCAGAAGTTGAAAACAATTATGATCCACATCTCAATTAAAGTAAAAGTTGATTCTTATGAAATTTAGTTTCATCCATTCATAACCAGGGCTGATTTTGATGCAAAAACCATTTTTGTTTTGGTATTAGTTGGCGGGTCTTGTCTCATAACAACCTTCTTTAGGCTGTCCACCAATGACGGAAACTTAACTCACTCAATCCTAGAGATTTTTGTTGATTTTCAAAATAGGAAAAAAATGTATTAAAAATGGGCATGTTATAGTAATTTTACTTCAACTACCATTAAGATGCAAAACTAAAAACATTAGCTTTGATACTACGCCTATAATTTGTCTCAGAAAAATGTAATTAATAGACATGGAGTAAAAGTAACCCGGGTAAAATACGGATTTAGTCGGTGTTAGGGTTGAGTGAGTTAAGTATTAAAATCAGTGAGGAAAAACTAAGACCAATCAGACATTGAGTTTTTTTAGGTAGTACAGCCATCAAGAACTATTTACAAAACACTGGCATTTTCATTTTTATATTCCTTAAATTGATAATAGAAGGCTTTTTGCTCTCACTTAAAATCCAAGGTTAATTACGCCATTGCCTGATCCCCGACACAATGTAAAATTTGGGAAAACGTTGCTGGTGGGGCCAGCAACCCACCACACAAAGGGAAAAAAACGAAAAACAAACAAAAGAACAAATTGTTAGAAAATTAACCAAAAAATTCCAAAGAGTTGTTTTTTGTTTTTGTTTTTAAGGGTTTTACAGCGCTTGCAACACACTAAGGTCATATCAGCGCCAGTAAATAGGAATAAAACGGGATAGTAAAAAGTTCCATAATTACAATTAAAGCACAAAAGAAAAGATGAGACAAAGGGGAATTGGTTCAAATAGGGAACAGATATAGATTCCAAAAGCACACTATCAAAGTATTTAGTTTGAGATCACCTAAAAGTCTCATCCAGACACAAGCCAAGGACAGATCCCAACTAAGAGGAATACACTCAAATGTTTACATATAATAAAAAAGTAAACTAAACATAATACAATGCATAACAGAGTTGAAAAATGATTTAGAAGGAAAAAAATATCATCTCCCAAAACTATAACTATACATTTGACTATTTCCCTCCCAGCCAAGGAACTCCTGCCAGGGTCAGGACAAAACTAAGTAATCTCATTCAAAGACGACAGGAAACAATTGGAAAACGGGTATGGGGGGATAGAAGACACAGCATGTACCTCCCTGGCCATTATGGGAGGTCAGGATCCCCACCCAGCACCAAAAATTCCAAAGAAAATTACATCTTCACGAAGAGCTGAAGACAGGTGTAACACAGTGCATTATATGACGAAGAGATGAAAGGAAAGGAGAGAGGCAGAAATGACCTAGTACTAGCTAAAGATATGATTTATGTTCCGTGATTCAGAGCTTTTTTTTAAAAATTTCATATATAGCAATATCCACTAAATGTGCTCAAAGAGCTTTACAAGGGGTCCCTGGCCAACAGCAACATTTAACATGTAGGACGGGACATGACGCCTGTTAGGCGATATTACAATTTTTCGGACAAAGACAACGCTGATAACGGCCAGGTACTCATTTTACACCTGAGTACGGTGAGAGAATGTGAGTAAAGAGCCTTTTCCAAGGACTCAGCGCGAGACTCGAACCCAGGACCTTCTGATCCGAAAGTGAGTGTCATACCACTAGACCACATAGCCGCACATAAACAAAGAGGACTGCTCGACTACATCAAGAAATTAATCTTAATTAAAATTTCCATATCCCAGAAGTCTGTAATCCAGAAAGATGAATTGGGGATGGATATTTTTTCTTTACTTTCAGTGGATAATCTGGAAATGCAAGACTTAGGATCAAAACAACAGGATCCAGAAAAAAGTTTGTATAAAATGTAGAGTATGCCTTCATAATGTGAACTCTCTAATTTGAAACCACTTGTCCACTTCAGATAGAGCTTCACTGTGTATAGAATGGCTGATGAACTAGGAACAAGGAAGATAATGGCCCAAGGTCAACAGATGTCTTGTCAGCACATGCACTAAATGTTCAGTGACTGCGTAGTTATAATAATAATGCAAAGCATCTATGAACAGAGTGACAACAGCTGCTGTTCAGATTATAAACACAACGTCTTTGGCTATCTTTAAAAAAAAGGTGCAAGGTAAGTACAAGCCACGATGGAATAGTTTATTACAAGTATAATCCAGCAGTGATTACATTAAGACCAGTGGATACACTTTTGACGGGGGGGAACAGACAAAAGCCACATCTTGTTCAAAGAGTCATAGATAGTACACATAATGAAAGTTGAAAATAAAATAAATTAAAAGGGTTATATAAATGCCAAAATTATAAAACGTGAAGATATATGGACATAAACTATATTTTGAGATTGAATTGTGATGATTTTATCGAAAAATCAAACATTTATCGTCAAATCCCATCAAAAACAGATGCCATCATGTTTGGCATGTAGGTTGTGTGTCAACCTTCTGATTAGCGAGTATTAAAATGAGGTGGGAGTACTTGCAGTACCTTTAATTATTTTGAATATAACCAATTTCTTAAAATTTATATGAACCATTTTCAGTTCTTAACATTGGGAAATAATTCTACGATAAGTGAGTAAAATAAAATACCCCTCCGTGCCCAAATAAAGGCTCTGTGGAGTTCTCAAACGAAGTTGAAAAATGTATTGTCTATTAAGACGATAGAAACTGAGTTCAAATTCCATAAAACACTTAAATCATAAATTGTGAGTTGATTGACTTCACTGAACGGACAGCTATGCTTGTTACAGTATATAGTAATTACACTTCTTTCTGCAGCTTCTGACCATTAATGAATAACATCATAGAGCACTTTTCTGTGCAGACTTTATTGGGCCTAAATAACTGTAATTCCAAAGGTCTTTATTTTTATCAACTCTAAATCTTTTCGATGACACGTCCTCAATAAGGTTGATTCAGTAATCCAGACAAAAAATTGCCGGAAACAAGAGTTGTTCTGATTCATTTCTGAAAATGTAACTCTACTTACAGTGCAATTTGTTTTGGAGGTTTTAGGTTCATTTCAGTGGAATAACAACTACTCAAATCTGCTGTATAGTATTAAAAAAACCAATGGCAAAATCAACTTACTAATGTCATTTGTCTTTACTAAGGGATCAATGTGATAAATTTGAAAACCATCTTCTGTCGCCACTGTAAAGTATTCTGAAAAGAGTATAAACAAAGGAAAACAATTATATATAATCTGTATTAAAATAGTCAAAAACCCCGCTATCTGGAGTAGGAGGTAAATAAAAGAGTTTAGTACGTGGGCAATTATCAAGAAATCAAAGAGGTCTTTACTCTTTGAAAAGAATCATAAACTCTAGTTTTTTAAAAAGAGTTTCAGGATGACTGTCCTCTTCTGTGGAAACAGCAAAATTAATAGTAATAGGTAACAAGTGACAATTGCATACAATTCTTTGAATTAATTAGATGTGTCAAACCCTTTACCCAGACACTGATGGATGAACTTAAAACGACAGGAGTCAGAAAACTGAGAGTGAACACTAACTTGTGAGTGAAAAGCTTTAAAATAGAGAAGTCATATCCTCTTTATTTTTAGGCTAGGATATTCCTTATTAATTAAATTTGCAAAAGAGCTGCAGGAGGAAAAATAATCAAAACTCCCTAAAATTTTTCGACTGCTTTCTAGTGACTATAAAGGCGGCGTAATATTATTAATATGGAATATTAATATTGTTGGTGGACTATGAACCGATTTGCTGATTAACAAGTTCGTAACACATTTCTTGCTGGTTGAAAAAAAAAAAAGAAGGCAGATTTGCCAGATGGACCTTTTCAGTTCAAAGTGTCAAAAACTTACACATTTCATTGATGTCATTTTCTTTTTTTAAAAAAATACTGGATTTGGTAGTTGAATTTGAGCATTATTTACTTTCATTTTGTGTTAAATATCACTTGATATTAACTGAGTTGGGACACAAATAACCATTGGCATTTTTTCGAATTATTTGGCATTTTTCACAACTAGTTTGGAATTTTGCATAAAAAAATGTCTGCCAATGTGTCTGGGTAATAAAAAGCCTGGCCTTTCCTCATTGAGTGACAGACACTGTGATAATAAAAAAAAGCATGGCCTTTTCTTATTGACAGACACTGACTGTCTGTATATAATAATTGGCCTGGAGGGGAATTATTTGCAGTTGTTTCAGTGAGCCATTGGGGATAAATCCAAAAGTGATAGAGCAAAGTATGTTTTTTTATATCTTGCCGATTTTAATAAGGTAACATTTGGGGAGGCCTTCCAATAGCTCCTCGTGCTAAGGGAAACAACCCAAATATTTCCTCAACTAACCCAAATAAAAACTAGTACTTTTAACTATGAAGTGGCAATTCGGACCCGAGTCTGAATTGCTTCCCGTGGCAATTTGAACTCCTGCCACAATGCGCCTGCGCAAGCACAGGAAGTGTCGGAAATGGAAGCTGGCTCGAAAGTGAAGCGTGGTAAGGTGGGGGGAAGCTGCTCGTTCTCATTTGTCAGTTGTCAGTCGGTAGGAGGGCGAGTGAGCGAGCAAGTCACGTTTTATAACTCCCGAAGATGACTACCTTCAAAAGCGGTGATCCAATATTCCCCTTAGTTTTACTTTTTTCTTGGGTACTTTTTAATTGTAATTTTAGAACTTTTTGCTATCCAATTTCTCCAATTTTACTGGCGCTGATATGACCCAAATGTGTTGCAAGCCCCTTAAAAAACAAAACATAGATCTAAATATTCGTGGTCTTTGGGAGATTACAATTAAATTGTAGTTGCAATTGTTAACGTTAACAATCAATTTGCCCTCGCATAGAAAAGAGTGTCTTTGTGTAATGATTGGAAGATTTATTTGATTTGCCATATGAGCGTGTTGCAAAAGATACAAAAAAAAAAAAAATAAATAAATATATACTTTGCCATTTGCGGCCGCGAAAAAGTGCAGAGAAAGGAGAATAAGAATATGACTTTGGGCATTGAGCGTTTTATTTAAAAGGCAGTATAGGTCGGGCTTTGACAAAACGCAGTATCTTAATTCTTTTTAAATATATGCTGTTTTATTTCTATTCTAAATATAAAAATAGAGGCGATTCTTGGCAGCAAACCATGCAATAGAGCCCCGCCACTGGGGTAGGAGCAGAGTACTTAATATTTTTAAAAATAAAAATTAATACTAATCTCATCTCATCTCATGTAGTTCCATATCTGAAGCAGACGTCGGAGGTCATCTTCCGCCAAGCTGATCTATCTCTTGCCAATTCTATTAAAGCAGCGCCACCTTTCTCAGCTTCATCTGTCCAAGTTCTTATCCCTTTCAAATACGTTATTCTTTGTCTTCCTCTTATTCTTTTTCCATTCATCTTTCCAGTCAAGGCGAGTATTTCCAAACCAGGGTGGCGGATAATGTGTCCTAAAAATTCCATTTGGCGTTTGATGATTTTTGTTATCAGTGATCTTTTTCTGTTTGCCATTTCTAAAATTTCTTCATTTCTTTTCCTTTCCATCCATGACACCCTCATCATTCTTCTGTAAAACCACATTTCCACTGCCTCCAGTCTTTTAACCATGGTCTTGTTTATGGTCCAGCTCTCACAACCATATAGCAGCACTGGACTAAGTGCCTAATAAAATAAGCACTGGTCGAATACGGAGTAACCCACAAAGGACCGAGGCGCTGGACGCAGGGGAGAACATGGTGATACGAGATCAAAGAGAAAAATCCGTTGGCTCTTGGGTTGTGGAAATGGTTGTTGGGAGGAGGGGGGGGGGGGAGTGTGTGTGTGTGTGTGTGTGTGATCATTCTGTTTTTAATGAATTAGAGATACTCATGAGTGTGTATGTGTTTAGGAAGACCAATACAGTTTCTATAGCTGAAAACGGAATAGGAACTGAGAGTTTCACTTGATAAGTTCATCATTCGGGCGCATTGCATTGCAGTATTCTGAATCGAAGAGCTATGGAGTTATTCAGACTCGACCCTGGTTAGCCACGGACTTCGACTTCGAAGTGGGTGTCATGGCCGAATGGTTTAGTCGTCTGCCCTGGGAAGTTTTACCAGAATCGACGTTGTGGGTTCGAATCCTGGTTCCCCCACTTTTTTTTTGTTTTAAATTCCGTCTTCTTTTTACAGAACGTTGCAAGGGATAAATGTCCCATCCTACTCCCCACCTCTTTTTTTTTTTTTTTTTTTTTTTGTGCGAGTCTATTCTTTTCTCCTTTTGGTTTGGCCTTTTGTTCCGTTTCTGAGCATGAATTTCTTTTTAAAAAATTTTATTTTAAAAAAAATTATTGTTTGTTTTCTTCTCCTCTATCTGACCAATTGGTCGCTCTCTGAATATTTCTGTTGGTTTGCTTTTTAATTATTTATTCTTTTTAGACACTTTTTGAGATTGGAGTGGGGACGAATATGACAATTTGCTAGAAACTAGAAAGGAACCAAGAGAGAGAGAGAGAGAGAGAGAGAGAGAGAGAGAGAGAGAGAGAGAGAGAGGGAGAGAGAGAGAGAGAGAGAGAGAGAGAGAGAGAGAGAGAGAGAGAGAGAGAGAGAGACAAGAGTTTTAAAAAAAAAGGCGCGGGGGGGGGGGGGGGGGAGGATGGATGGGACATTTTTCACTTGCAACGTTCTGTAAAAAGAAGACGGAATTAAAAATAAAAAAAGTGGCGGAACCAGGATTCGAACCCACAACGTCGATTCTGGTAAAACTTCCAGGGCAGACGACTAAACCATTCGGCCATGACACCCACTTCGAAGTTGACGCATATTGTGTATATGTAGTAACAACTGATTTAATGTTGGTTAATTTTATGTTTTTATAGATATTTTATTAACTTTCCTTATTTCTATGTGCATTCGGAAACCTTCCATGTTCTGGAATGTGAATACAGTGCAACCTCGATATAACGACATCGTCGGGACCGGAAAAACGTGTCGTTATAGAGGGATGTCGTTACAGAGAGGTTTCCTATGTGTGTATATCAGGTGTTTGGGTCTTGTGTAGTGAATGTGTACTTTTTCATTTTCCCTCTGTAGTTTATCCGGGCTTGGGACCGGCAATGAACGGAGAGTGGACAAAGGATTTATAAACAGTCCAGTGTTGACCTGTCACAGACATTCATTGGGTGAAAGGCGAGCCTTCTGATTGGTGAAAGGCGAGCCTTCTGATTGGCTGCGGTGTTGTACAAATGTGACTATTGATTGGCTGAAAAAAAAGCGTTTACATTGGCTACAATAAGAACTAGCTCTGGGCTTATTACGAGTAGACAACATACATAGAATGGAAGATACCACTTGTAATAGTTACGAACAATTTCATGGTAGACAAACACCTTCAAGGTTTGTCGGACCAGAAATGTCGTTATACAGGGGTTTTGCTGAAATGTACGTCGCTATAGAGGGGTTTTTATTACTAATGATATATAGTAAAATAAAATGGGACCTGAGTACCATGTCGTTATACAGGGAATGCCGCTATAACGGATGTCGTTACATCGGGGTTGCACTGTAATTATTTAAAAGAGCGGAGTTTCAAATACATGTCTGGGGAAAACAAAATTTCGTTATCCCCAGACAGGCGTCTGCGGATAACGAATTTTCATTATCCCCAGACACCTGTCTGGGGATAATGACAGTCTTCTTTCTATTTGTATTTTCACCGTGGTTGAGGGAATATTTGAGTTGTTTCCCTTATCACTGATATTATTATCATTATCACGAGGAGCTTTCGGAAGTGAAGGCCTCCCAATTTTGGTATATACTATTTATACAATCTGTTAATAAAAAACCCATTGCCATATTGATTGTTTTAGTAGTTTTAGCCATTTTTTTAACGGAATGCGATTTCGATCACAATTGTTGTGGTTATTTTTTGGGGTTAAAATAAGTTAAAATTAAAATCAGTCTGAAATTTCAGACTTTGAATTTGAAATTTGAAGGGACTGCCTTACTTAGCCCTAGCCCTAACTACATTTCTAATCAAGATAAAAAAAAATTTATCATAAAAATTTTTGTCATGAGTGTTGCTTGCTCTTTCATATGACATTGGTTTCAAGTGCATGAGTTACATTTACAATTTTTGTTCAACTCCCTAGCATATAAGTAGTATAAGAAAAGGAAGAGTGAGAAGGTAAAAGTAAAAATGAAAGCGAAAGACCGAAAGATAGTCACTCACCTTGATCTTGGTTCAGCTTCACACTCAACACTCCGCGATTTGCCATATTCTACACCCTTAAAGTATATCGCTGTGAATGAATAGATCTGCTTCAGCAACAACAACAAAATAATTATAATTCGAGACAATTTGTTTCTGTTTTGGGTTAAAGTTACAGAAAGAGTGCTAAGTGACAACTCTTTAGTGAACAATCCAAAATGTAAACATAAACGACCTACTTTTACATAATTTTGCTTCCGGGTTAAAAGTATAAATAAAGAAGTGATTCAACATAATCAATCAATCTGCTTCTTCTTTTCTCGCATTTTGCCGGGTTGCCATAATGAATGCTACGTCTCCATGCATCTCGGGTCATAGCATCATCTTCTCCAGGCCCATTTCTTTAATATCGTCCTTTATCCTGTCCAACTATCTAATCTTTGGCCATTCCTTTTTCCCCTTTCCTGCTAATTGTATATCCAATACTTTCCTTCCCACGTACTCCCTCTCTCGTCTTAACATGTCCGAACCACTTCAACCTCGTTTCTCACTTTTCTTGTCCAGCCAAGTGACAATCTCAACATCCTCATTTCTGCCACCTCAACTTTTATTGTTATGGATTCTTTATGGATCCTCCACCTCATCGTCATTTCTGTGCTCATCGTCCATCTCCTTGTATAGTTGTTCCTAAGTATTTGAATTGGTTTGTCTCTGGCACATCCTCGTCTCCTATCGTTATTGGTGGTCCTGCTCTTTGTTGTCTAATGCACAAATATTCTGTATCAATAGGTAAATAATAATACTAATAATGCTGAAAACTTATATAGCGCTATAACTCCGAGACACCAGACTCTAGGCGCTTAAATTACAAATTATTTTGGCTGAAACATAAGCATTTACACACACAAGCACACACACACACACACACACGCACGCACACACACACACACAACACAACACACAACACAAACCTAACCTATCTTGCTTCTCATACCATCTATTAAAATCGAAACATATGTTTTAAGCGAACGTTTAAAAATAGACAAAGATTCTTTTTCACGAATGCTCTGCGGTAAGGCGTTCCAAATAGAGGGTCCAAAATGAGAAAAGGATCTCATTCCAGCATTTTTCCGAATTCGAGGGACAACTAGTTTTGTGGAATCACTGGCCGAACGTAAGGGGCGGGGTTTTGAATATCTTTCAATTAGTTCCGAAAGGTAGGAAGGGGCAGTACCTTCAAGACAACGATACTCTAAAACACAAGCTTTGAATTTGATCCTTTTCTCAACAGGCAGCCAATGCAGGTCATGAAGTAGAGGTCCGGCAGAGTCGCACGTACGCTTCATGAATACTAGTCTGGCAGCGCTGTTTTGGACAATCTGAAGGCGTCTCAGATTGTATTGCGAAACGCCAAACAACAGAACATTACAATAATCCAATTTCGATAGTACGAGGGACACAACCAGGCGCTTGGTCACATCCTCAGATATGAACCGTCTAATGGAAGCAATCTTTTTTAGTTGCAAAAAGAGAGATCTAACCAAATTATTAACCTGATGCTCCATCGACAGTCCAGAGTCTAAGAATGTGTCAAGGTTTTTCACCTTGTCAACAATTTGAATGGAGGCATCCCCCAACTTCAAATCTGTTTCACTTTTCCACTTCCTGTTCCCCACATACAGCACCTCCGTCTTATCATCATTCGGTTTCAGTCTATTCTCATTCATCCATTTTTTAACACTTTGGATACAATTTTTACTATTGGCTGATACTTCTTGTAAATTTCTCGTATTGGAAACGCAGTTCAATTGCGTATCATCAGCGTATTGATGGTAAGACAGACCGAAACTTCTGATGATTTTAGACAGAGGGCCAACGTACAGAACAAAAAGAACGGGTCCAAGTACTGAACCCTGGGGAACCCCACAATCAAGAAAGATTTCCTCAGATCTATATTCATCCACCGTAATAAGCTGTTTACGATTAAACAAATATGACCTAAACCAATCAAGCGCTGTACCAGACACGCCATAAGTAATTTCAAGACGTTTGAGAAGAAGATTGTGATCAATAGTATCAAAAGCAGACGATAGGTCAAGCACATTCAGCAAAGAATATGAACCATTGTCTATAACAGAGAGGAGATCATTAACAACCGTAACAAGTGCGGTTTCCGCCGAATGATATTGTCTATAAGCAGACTGAAATTTTTCTTCAAGACAATTATTTTTAAGATGAGACAGTAATTGTTTCAAAACAAGGTTTTCTAAGATCTTAGAGAGAAAAGGAAGATTAGAGACAGGGCGATAGTTTTTTAAGTTCCCTTTATCGAGATCAGGTTTTTTCAAAAGGGGTTTGACATGAGCAACTTTGTAAATATCTGGTACAGCACCTGACTGCAACGAATTATTAACAATACATGTAAATGGTGTTAAAATTACATCAATGCACTTTTTTAGAATGGCAGTATTTACGGGGTCTAAACACACTTTTAGTTGGAGACGACATAATACAATCATATAAGTCAGCTTCAGTAATCTTTGAAAAATGTGTTAATGAATCACCATGAAACTTGTCAAATGTTGTATGGATCGATTCAGATGAGAGTTCTTTCCTGATGGTATCCGTTTTTTCTTTAAAATATTGACCAAAGCGAGTTGGTAGATCTGCACGATCGATTAAAGATGGGAGAGCTGATTGCGTCTGTTGTCCCAGCAGTTCCTTGGTCAAGGCAAAGAATTGTCTCGAACGTCCCACGTTTTTGAGGCTGTCTTCATAGAATTTCTTTTTGGCCCTGAAATTGACGGCTTTCGCAACATTTCTAGCCGCGATGTACCGCTTCTTATCGACAGCATCTCTTGACTTGAGCCATTTTCTTTCTGCCCGCCTCCTGGCTAATCCATTCAATTTTATTTCGGTATTATACCAGGGTGCTTGACGTCTCTCTTACTGCTCTAGTTTTTAAGGGAGCATGCTTGTCCACCTATCCAACAATTGACTCGTGGAGACCATTCGCATCATGTTTATTTTACGAGATGTTATCATCTTTTTTTACTTCGTGCTTCATTGGAAATAAAACGCAAAACACAATTAAATGATGGTCAGATATTGATTTATCAATATTTGAGACAGGTGAAGAGAGAGAATGTTCAATGTCTGTAATGACATGATCTATTGTGTGGCCATGGTTGTTTGTAGGACCGCTTACAAGTTGAATATAGTTGTTTGTGTCAATAAGCTCCCGAAATACTTTCGATTCATTTTTGTTTCCGAAATAATCAATGTTAAAATCACCTATTAAAATATTATGCTTTTTGTTTATGGATTGCATAGACATAAATTCTCCGAACTCTGATCCTTCATAGTAATATTTCTTACACTCCTCCCCACAGTTTTGTCTGTGCTCTTCCTCCACTCCCTGGAGGCTAACCTCCACCCCCCCCCCCCTTCCCCTCATTGAGCTTATTGAATTCATCATAACATCTCTTCACCTCCTCCATCTCATTCTCTTAAAAACAAACAAAAAAAAAAACAAAAAAAAAACAAACAAAAAACAAAAAAACAAAAGAGAGAGAGAGAGAGAGAGAGAGAGAGAGAGAGAGAGAGAGAGAGAGAGAGAGAGAGAGAGAGAGAGACAGAGAAGAAGAAAATGTGAGTGGGCGGGGGTGAAGGCGAAGAGAGAACTTGAGATGTGAAAGGGGGGGGGGACGTTTTTCAACATCTCTTAACATGTTTAAGATGATTGGTTGACTGAGATTTGTATTAAAGGTCAATAGAGTTTTGACAACATATATATGCGGCTATGTGGTCTTGTGATGAGATACTCGCTTTCGGATCGGAAGGTCATGGGTTCGAGCCTCGCTCGGCGCATAGTTGAGTCCTTGAAAAAGGCTCTTTACTCACCTTCTCTCATCATACTCAGGTGTAACATGAGTACCTGGCCGTTGACAGCGTTGTCTTTGTCCGACAAAAAAATTTAATATCGCCTAACAGGCGTCATGTCCCGTCCCGTATGTTAAGTGTTGCTGTTGGCCAGGGATTCCTCGTAAAGAGCTTTGAGCACGGACATGTCCGTCTGTGTCGAAAAAAAAACCTTATATATTACACACACACACACACACACACACACACACACACACACACACGCACACACACACACACACATACACACACGCTCGCGCATAACTATCCGTTCAAGGAACGCGATTATAAAATTTATGATTCAAGTGTTGAATAAAATTTGAATTCAATATAATTTCTATTGTCTTCATAGAGAATACATTTTTCGACTTCGTAGTAGAACTCGACGGAGCTTTTTATTTTGGCACGAAGAGATATTTTCTGCATTTGATATCTTACGTATATTGCTCACTTGTCGTAGAATTCATTGGTAAATGGTTCAGAATAATTAGAGGAAACGGACTGACTGCCTTCGATTCAGCCCAAGTACTCCCACCTCATTGTCATACTCGCTAACCAGAAGGTAGACACACGACACATGTGCTAAATGATGGCGCCTGTTTTCGATGGAATTTGACGAAACAAATTTGATTGTTCGATAAAAAATCTTTGTCATTTAGTCTACGGCATGATAGTCTGGACAAGCTTACAGTAAACTTTCAATTGGGGATAGAGATACAATAGTCGAGTTGGATATTCATTGTGGAAATACGAGGACTTAAAAAAGAGGGACTATCAATTGAGCTGGCCATAAAATGTTTGCTTTCAAATTTATACTGAAGATAACCGTCTAGTTCAGTTGGTCTTTTGTTATTATACAATAAACAGTCCTTGGTTACCTGGTTCTTGACAGCTTCTAATGGTGCTCACATACTATGTTATGACGATCAACCCAATCAGCTAATTCCCTACCGTACTCGTGCACCGTCGCAAACCCGCCCGGAAGCTTTGTCACAACACACCATTCAACTAGATGCTCTGCGGTTTCGGGTTCTTTCCCACATCGGGTACATGATGGACAGTGGAAAGTCCCCACTGATGAAGTGATTTTGCCGTTAGGCAGGTTCTCGACCTAAGCCGATTCGCTACCACCCAGTGTCTCCTCTTACTGGTGGAGAGGCCTGGCAACTTCTCACCTAGTTTCGAGGAGTGTATGTCCCCGCCCCCTCGAGGGATTGAATTCGTCCAAACCGACTTCCATCTCGTATATGCATCTCTGTCCGTAGTCAGGGAATCTGCCTACAAGGGTTGCCGGGACTTATTTCGGCTCGAAACGGGGGCGCCGCCCATTATGCGTTTGAGATGGGTA
>NC_088364.1:38295432-38305432 GCF_034508935.2 Berghia stephanieae | reverse complement strand
GCTTTGAGCACGTTTAGTGGATATTGATATATATATATATATATATATATATATATATATATATATATATATAAAGCTCAACAAAGTAAGGAGTAACGTTTAAATCAACAATGAAAAACACTTTTTGGCATGGAGAATATAACAATTTAATGACAACACACATAAACTTGTATACACAAGTTTGATAACAGATTGCATTATTATGATCTTTTTAATTAAAACTGTTATAATTAAAAATAATATGTACTGATTTAAGATCGTTTACAATAGCACACATTGTATACAACAAATCAATTCATGTGTAAGAAAATAAAGGAGAACCAAATGATAATTTAAACCATTCGTAGATGTAACTTTGACTCACATAATTTGCATTATTGTTTAGTTGGGGCTTTTTAAAATTGTCTTTGATAGCTCCTTTTTGCATAAGACGTGCACATGACATATTTTTAGGAGCGAGAACATTATAAAATTGAGATGAATCAAATTGTTAAAATCTCTGAACAATCGTCTCGAAACAGTATTATATCCGAGTGATTTCCATTCTTGAAGGCCATTTGTTTCATCTTAACATAAAAAGTATTTGAGTTGAAGTAAATGCTCTCATTGTAGAGAAACAGAGATAGATAAATTAATAGATAGATAGATAGATAGATAGATAGATAGATAGATAGATAGATAGATAGCCTAGATTGACAAACATAGATAGACACACAATTTTGTTATAAATAATAAATAATAATAATAATAATAATAATAATAATAATAATAATAATAATAATAATGATTTTTAAATTTAATATTATATATTATTATTATTATTATTATTATTATTATTTATTATTATTATTATTATTATTATTATTATTATTATTATTATTATTATTATTATATTATTATTATTATTATTATTATTATTATTATTATTATTATTATTATTATTATTATTATTATTATTATTATTATTATTATTATATTATCATATACTACTACTACTACTACTACTACTACTACTACTACTACTACTACTACTACTACTACTACTACTACTACTACTAATAATAATAATAATAATAATAATAATAATAATAATAATAATGATAATAATAATAATAATAATAATAATAATAATAATAATAATAAAAAGTAATAATAATAATAATAATAATAATAATAATAATAATAATAATAATAATATAATAATGATAATAATAATCATAATCATAATCAATAATAATAATAATAATAATAATAATAATAATAATAATAATAATAATAATGATAATAATAATCATAATAATAATAATCATAATCATATAATACGTCCTTTACAACATCAAATTCCTGCCGACCAAATTATCTAAGACACGCCATAGACAATACGTAAACGTTTTCACGTAGAGAGCAGTAACAAGGATTCAGCTCGAGCTTCATAGAAGTCCTGGTCGTATCGCTGAAATTGATTCGATGACGATAACGATATAGTAAAATGATCATATTCGATAAATTAATCATCAGATTTATTTATCAATCAGAAGAGAGTAAGCTCGAAATTGATCTTTAATCTAGCACAGACTATTAAGCCATTAAAGACTTAAAGAATTCAAAGATATAAGAAAGAAAATCACACACACATACACACACATATAAACTCACACAAACACACACACACACACACACACACACACACACACACACACACACACTAAGCGTGCCAAAATGGAACTCAGACTCTCGGATGCATTCGGACATTATATCGCTTACGTTGATAATTTTAAACAATAAAGATAATATACTTCAACCTTCTTCAGTATCTTGTAACAAAGTGGGAAAAAAGCGGTTGTATGATTTAAACATGTCTCTGATTTATATTGCAAAAGTCGGCTATATATGGTACAAGTGACAAAATGCAAAAAATGCCCATTTCCCATCTCCATAATGGTAAAAACCGGCGTGCACTTATTCGCAGGTCCGACAACCGACCGTCATTATGGGTTTGATTTAATATTGTTGAAATGGAGACTATTTTAGCGTTGGCTTGTGAATATCGCCATTACTACCAGGTGACCATCACAATTGGGTTATCAGACCCGTTGGTCACGACCTTAAAATACTAAAAGTCTTCTACAATTGTATACATCCATTTTTCCTTCCATTTAGCACAAGTAGCCCATAAGACTACCTATTTACGAGCTTTCTCAAAAATGTTCTTAACTTAGATTACTCATTGATACATGCGTCTAATATGCATAAAGGAATTTAACTAGGGGCACATTCCCGAGACCAGTGTTAAAATCTTTGTCACTATGTTTTGATATTGCTTATCTTTGTTTCGTGACGAGGAAACCGTAACAATTGGACATCGCCACCATATCATACTAATAATATCGATGGTCGGCGGATCAAACTTCTAAAGTCTCGATTTTCGCGATGGGCGATCGAAAGTCACCAGATGTCTTGATCCGACCTAAATTAAATAAAACATGGTGCGCAAAGCTTGTATGTAGACCATAGTTTTGAACTCCCGATCGTGAAAATCGAGACCAGCGGTTTGATCCGCCGACCATCGATGCTATGATCAATTTACGTGAAAATATAAAAGGAGATAGATAATAAGTACTAATATACTATAATTTGGACTATGTATCTATTAAATGATGAAAAGATACCGAAACACGAATGAACAAGTAAATAAAAAATGAAACTTCAGGAACCCAAACAAGCTTAATATGACTGCATACCCCAAAACGTATTGGAAATTCATGGATAGGACGACAACCAACACCCCCTCCCCCCCCCCCTCCCCCTCAACTATAGCCTTCACATATCATTTTCACTCATGCCTCTGGGGATTTTTTTAAAATGTTCGACCCGAAAATGCACTGTATGACAATTTCCTTGTTCGTTATCTTAACATAGCAATACTACGAGAAATTTTCATTAACGTAGTGGTCAGACAATTATAGATTCAAACATAATATAAATGTATGCCATATCAATGCTACTCGTTACTTACTTTATTTTTTAAAAAGAGAAGAAAAATGATGGTGATGAAAAAAAAAAACAGCAACCCCCCCCCCCAAAAAAAAAACAACAAACAAACAACAAAACAAAACATACACCCCCCCCCCCCCCCCCTCAAATAACAACAAAAAAAAAAAAATAAAAAAACAGATAGTAAACCTTAATGATTAATATGTATTTCGTATTTTGAAAAATCCGGTTTCATTGAAAAAAATTTTTTTTGTTAATTTTGTGACACTGATATAATATTTTCTTAATTTCTAATCGTCAAGCCGCTTTTTCAGTCAGAACTTACTAGCTTACGACCAAAAAGACAAACAAAACTATAATCTATCACGGAAAACAAGAGTAAAGTTCTAAAGGGGTATAATGCAATTATGATTTTTGATCCCATCTGTTTGAAATTTCAAACTCGCTCCCAATGCGACAGAAGCTTCTACGGTCGCATTGCAGTTGGAACTCGTTCGACATTCTAAACTCAAACGTTAACTGGTTTTTAAAAATCCCCAATCGTAAGACATTTTCTCTTACAACATTGTTGGATGATGGGTAAAACTGTACATAGTTTACTTCGATCTGAAATCTTATGACTTTATGTTTACACAATAATTCTAAAATTACTTCCGATCGGATAAGAAAATAATATGAAATACATGACATACATTTTCATTAACGTAGTGGTTAGTAAAAATCATAGAGTTAAACAAAACAAGATGTGTATGGCATATTAATGCTACTCATTGGTCATTTAAAAAGAAAAAAAAAAAGAAAAAAGAGAATGATGATGACGATGATGATGATGATGATGATGATGATGATGATGATGATGATGATGATGATGATGATGATGATGATGATGATGGTGGTGGTGGTGGTGGTGGTGGTGGAGGTGGTGGTGATCATGATAATGACGATGACGACGACGACGACGACGATGATGATGATGATGATGATGATGAGGATGATGATGATGTTGATGATGATGATCATGATGATGATCATGATGATGATCGTGATGATATACTGTCACCATTATTTTCTGAACACAGTTGTTTTATTGATTTCTTTGTATTTTGGTTCCTACCAGGGGAATTCTATGTCAGAATATAGGGCATGGTGATGTTATGATAATCAATTCTTATTTCATGATTTTCCTATAACATAATACTGTTTGTTTGTTTTTTACATTTAAAAAATATAACTTATTGCGGTTATACCAGAAAGAATCGGTCAAAAATAAAATTATTATGTTCACTTCCGACTGACAACTTCCATATTGAAATAGGATAGGTGGAATTCTTTTGAGAGAAACATTTAGGACTCATTCAACAATATGAGTGGAACTCAAATTCTTGAAGCAACTTATTCTAAAATTGGTCCAATTGGATCGAGAAGTTGTGACGTTACACTTTCTGCTCTGCCGGTTCAAAACTTCTTGGAAGTGTTATGTAACCAGTCCTTCGTAGGATTAATAATAAATGTGTTGTATAATATTGAATTACCAGCATTTATTTAGGCTAGAAAGTGAAATATCATCACTCTGAAACCAGAAGATCAGTTACACTTACTTACTTATCCGAACCAGCGACCACCTGAGCTCTAACCCTTCGGTCTTGTGCCATGACGTAAACGTTAGACGTCTTTTGTAGTTGTTCCAGTTACACAAGCTATGTATTCAGTTCTCCAGAAGAGTGCTTTTACACTTCAAGTGAGATTGGAACCTGTTTTTTTTTTGACATCACACTTTTGCTCCCTATTATAGATGATTAGTATAGTCTTTCATCTTTTCAAACTTCGTGTTTTGTTGATAAAGGGGAAATCCGAAACGTTAACTAAAATGAAGCTTTCATTCAATTTCAGATTTCATAAGCCTCAGATTGAGGTTTATGAGAAGGGGAGGGGGAGGGGAGGTACACTTATGATGTTACCCTTAATTAGTACACTTTATGAAAAATAATTCAGTTTTAGAATCAAAGAAACAATAACGAACCCTTTTATTGTGACACAAACACTATGCCCTAAAAAGTATCTCATCAAAAATAAAATAATTCTATATTGAAATAGAATTTGATAATATAATATATTGAATAGAGCTTGTGTATTTGTAATATGAATATCTTAATACAAAATTTGTAATCATCTGTTTGGCGTTATTGATAGTATCTATTGTACTAGAGGTGTGTGCTTAGATTTCTAATAGACACAGACTGTTTTGTTTATTTATTTATTTATTTATTTATTTATTTATTTTTTTTTAAATAATGTATTGCCATGACATTTTTATGGTAACTTGTTCTATGGTCTTTGATATATCCGGTAGTTTATCATTCAAACATTATAAAGTCCACATAAAGATTGGATACTATTGTGAAATTAGTTTAGGTTATAAAGAGCACAACAGTTGGATATTGGAAGTTTCAATGAATGTATTCTTGTGTTTGGCCATTGCATTGACATTCTCCTGACAACGATTGTTTTGGTGATGGAAGTTTTCACGTGGCGACGAGGAAATTTCAAGATTTGTTTGCGATATTGAGCTATCATTGTAATTTTGATTACATTGTTGACGGTCGAACGGAGAAAAATAATATCCATGCTGAGAGAAAAGTGGGTGTTGTGCTTCTTGGTGTTGTTGTTGTTGTTGTTGTTGCTGTTGTTGTTGTTGTTGTTGTTGGAGTGTTTGTGATGGTATTTGTTGTGTTTCAAAATGATGTTGCTGCAAATCTTGTTGTTGCTGTTGTTGTTGTTGCTGGAGTGGATGATGATGATGATGCTGGTGATGGTGCGATGCATGATATCCAGCACCGCTTGGCATGTCATTACGTACCATAGTCACAATTGGGCAAGGGGAAAAGTGGGGATTTATTGAAAGTCTTCGTCGTCTCCCTCCTCTACCCCTCCTCCTTCCTCTTCGATCGCAAACACCAGAATCCTTAACCCGGCGAATTTCCACGCCTGTTGCTCTCAGAGTTGAAGCAAGTGCAGAGATGTAGTGGATTGCCAGACGCAAAGTGGCAATTTTGGATAGTTTCTGATGCTCACTGAGGTTAGATTTAGGAACTACTTTCCGCAACTCTTCGAAAGCATCGTTGAGCATATGCATTCTATTTCGTTCACGTTCTGTGGCGCCGATTCTAGATATTTCGTACGATTTCATTGATGTTAGATGATCCAGAGAGCTGTCGTAAGGGTGGAAAGTATTGGATGGAACCTTATCATAAATGTAGGCATTTTGGTATCTTTCAGAGAATCTAGAATTTATATCATTGTCATCAATTGATCTTCCAGCTTCAACTGCCATACCCGAATCGACATTAAATGGAAGTCTATCTCTTTCATAATTGAAAGTAAATTGGTTATATTTAGACATCAAGGACGGAGAACTATCTGTTACAGATCCATGATTTAAATTTTCGAATTGAGCTAATGATTTGTATTGCCTTTGAACGTTATTTTGGTTCCCTGTTGCAATATTGCAATTCTTTGACAGTGCCGGTGATAGTTTTCTCTGTTGCATTGGATCATGGCTGACAAATTTTAAAACGTTTTCAACATTAGGTTCACGACTGTTTTTCCTTGTACTCATATTATCACTATGACAAGAGGGCTGGGTCTGCCACCCTCCTGCCTCTTCAGTGGGGGTTACGAAAAAGCTCTGACAAAAGGCGCTATTATCCATATTATAATCATTGCACGGAGAATGGTGGTCGGAACCATACGCCGGTCCTGATAGAAAAGGATGATTAACATCGGGTTCAGAACCAGAGAATTCTCTGGTGTTGTTACTGTCCTTGGTCGACAAAATCTGCTCACAGCGTTCGTTCACAATCATATTGCAAAATCACACAAAATGAAGTATAATTGAGTTGAAGAACTAAACAAACTAGCTCATTGACAGAGACTTTTGCTGAGGGTCTCTAATCATGGCTAGGTATTCTATTTCAACAAATTGTTTTCACTTACTCGGATGCAATGTAGTCCGTAAAAGAAAACATTTGCTAAATAATAAGGTAAACACATGAACGAAATGCTATATCAATCACCGTGAAAAGGTTAGAATTCTTCAGACCGTACAATGCACATTCCCCGAGAGACAATGAAAACACAATACAGGACAATAATTACCTGTTTCAAACCTCCAAGGGGAAAACGATATACTTTATTACATTCGGATATTTATGCCACACCCACCAAACTTGATATGTCAATCACGGTACATTGGCCCCTCCTACCAGTTCTAAAATTTCACTCACGCACTAGATGCCTAGAACTTTACCTTTCACTTGCACAGCCCACAAGATGAAAATCAACTACCGGTACCTCCTGTCAAGACAACCCAAATCTGGCACCTAGTCTTGAATGGCAGGTGATAGATTGGCTGTACGCTCAACATGCCAAACGTTTCCAATGAAAAAAAAAGAACCCTGAAAGAAGTATAAGGATTTCAGACGATTTATTCCGTAGGATGATTAAATAATTTTAAAGAGATTGGTCAGAAAACGTTCACTTTACATATCGATGAAAATGACTTCGAATTCGTCAAAATCGTTTAATTTATCGATAGAAATTAGAAGTGATCGATTTCTGGATTTGTGAAAGCGCTGTGGGCACGTTTATGAATATTGGTCTATATAGAAGCTCAAGTTTGTTTGTTTTTATGTGTGTGTGTATGGCTATGTGGTCTTGTGGTATGGCACTCACCTGGGCTCGAGTCCCACTCTGATCGTTGTATAGTTGAGTCATTGGAAAGGCTCTTTACTCACATTCTCTCACCGTACTCAGGTGTATATTGAGTATATGGCCGTTCACAGCCTTGCCTCTGTCTGAAAAAAAAATGTAATGTCGCCTAACAGGCTGCGTCATGTCTGGTCCAATATGTTAAGCGTTACTGTTAGCTATGACAACCCCTTGTAAAGCGCTTTAAGCACGTTCAATTGGATATATTTTGTATTAAAGCTCAAGTTGTTGGGGAGTGGCGGGGGGGGGGGGGGGGGGGGCGGTTGAGAAAAAGGAAAAGACGTTTAGTCATTGTCCGACAGTTTACTTTTGTAGTAAACATTCAAATATGTGATCTACCGTGCCAGTCTGGTATTACCATCTGGCACACACACACACAAACACATACACACATATACACACCCACCCACACACACACGCGCACGCACACATACACACACACACACGCACACACACAGAGTGCATCGTGACCGTTTCAATTCAATAGTCTGATGTCACGTCCGCCCAGCAACGAGCAGCCTGGTTCAAAACAAAGAAAATCGGTACTTTTTATTCTTCATGCTGGCTAGAACTTTTTCACATGTCACGTGATCAGAATGTATAAAAGTCAAAACATGATTAGATTTATAATGTTTTTCTCATCTGGATACACTGAAAAAAGCCAATCGGACAGTTCCTAGCAAACACATTTTTATGATATAATCTGTTTGACTCAACGAACTTTCAAGCTGACTTCAAATTATAAAACGAAATCAAGTTAACTGTTTATCTATCTGTAAAATGTACATTTCTAATTTTCAAATCTTTCAGTAGAGTTGTGCGCGGTATAATTTTTTTTATTGACTCAAATGGCACAATGTTCTCCATAAGGTTATATTTTTAAAAAAGAAAGGATGCTCTATCTATATCAATTCTCAAGATTTAAAAAAATTGTTTGCTTTTGTTTTGTTTATATTTTTTTAAAAATCGAGCTTACAGTCAAGACAGATACGTTTTTAATACTTAAGCATTCAATAGGACATCATCCACTTAAAATTGTATTTATTTTAAAGCAAAAGCACATATTTATGACAACCGAGTCAATCTAGCAATTAAGTCGAAATAAACTGGATGAAGAAAACTGAGTTTAAAGTGAAAATAATCTGATTTGGACATTTATTATCTTTATTATTATTATTATCATTATTCAAATTGTTATTATTATTATTATTATTATTATTATTATTATTATTATTATTATTATTATTATTATTATTTATTATTATTATTATTATTATTATTATTATTATTATCTATTATTATTATTGTTATTATTATTTTATTATTATTATTATTATTATATTATTATTATTATTATTATTATTATTATTATTATTATTATTATTATTTATTATTATTATTATTTTATTATTATTATTATTATTATTATTATTATTATTATTATTTATTTGTTTTATTATTATTATTATTATTATTATTATTATTATTATTATTATTATTATTATTATTATTATTATCATTATTATTATTATTAGCAACATAGCCCAATCTCCTCAATGGCAGCTTCTTTTTTTTTTTTTTCAACTCAAATTTTATACTACGTTAAGATTAAAATTATATTTTAGCCATCGAGGTCACCCAAGCATATTACAGTTTTAGACTCTTGGTCCCATAGTGATGCTATGTGTTTAGTCAAAAACACTCGTAACATCCGCCAGCAGCCGGATATAACGTACCAACATACAAAACCTAGTGTGACCTTGAACGTTTATTTTTTGATTGATAGAATTTAGTGAGAACTACTCATAACAATGGCTGGCTAAAATCAAGAACAAAGAGCTGAGAGACGTCAGTTTTGTTATTTCTACTGATAGTATGCGCTTGGCTAAGAAGCTCATAACATTGCCATCCGGAAGTATAACAGACCAACACACAAAATTGTATGTATCCATGAACGTTTATAGTCGGGTAATACAGTTCAGTGAGCATTACTCATAAACGCGGATGGCAAAAAACAATAACAAAGACCTGAGTGACGTCATCTTCGAACTATCTATAGAAAAAAAAATGGGCACGATCTATATTACCCTTCCATGTGCTCGAGGTCATTGGTCACATTGCAAAGTGTGCTCAAAGTGACCCACTTAGTGAAAAATATTCACAGCTTTTAAAATATCTAGAATCACGATTGGTCATTTTGTTCAGAATGACACATGTGTGTGTGTACAATTTTCATAAA
>NC_088364.1:38262932-38287932 GCF_034508935.2 Berghia stephanieae | reverse complement strand
CACCGGCAAACTTCATACCTTTGTTTGGTCAGAAAATAGTCAGCACATGAAACAGCATTATGGGTATCTCGGCCAATCCGTAACGGACACATCGTTCTCGCCATTGCTCTCTCTCTCTCTCTCTCTCTCTCTCTCTCTCTCTCTTTCTCTCTCTCTCTCTCTCTCTCTATCTATCTATCAATCTATCTATCTATATATCTAACTATCCATCAATCTATCATATCCCTATCTCTTCCTCTATCTATCTATCTATCTATCTATCTATCTATCTATCTATCTATCTATCTATCTATCTATCTATCTATATATATATATATATATATATATATATATATATATATATATATATGTATATCTTTTCGCCCCCGCCCCCCCCCCCACCCCCCTTTTTCCTTTTTTCCTGAAGACATTTCCCATCCTCTGAACCAAATTTCTAAAGGTACGAGGGTTGACATCATAAATTGATGTGGTCGACAATAATAAATTGCTTCTTTATGCATGCGCCCCGTCTCTAACCATGAGTTTCCGTTTCCTTTTTAAACATCTTAAGACGTCGGAGGTAAAAATAACAACCCTAAGTTTACATAGTGCTAAGGCCCAGAAAATCCATCGGACCGATTTTCCAAGAGCGAAACGGCAGGGGAGCTTTATAGTTATTGCTTATGCGATAGATAAAACACGATCTGCTTCAGCAAAGACCCAAGAAGCCGAGACACGATCTAAATACCAGAGTAGCTAATTACACGAAGATCGCGTGGCCGTTGAATGGGCAAAACAGCTGAAACATGTCATGGTTGCGTAAAAGACGCGATAAATGGTTTACCCTCTATTTATAATAATAAAACTAAATTTATAAAATTCATTTTTTTCTCCTCTGTTCCTCATTGAGATGCTCCGGTTGTGAGCTTTATTCAAAATGTAAAATCCTGCATTTCTAATTTAGTAGCATTTGTTGAAGAAATTAGTGTATGCGGGACCTTATAAACATATCATAAACTTGCTATTAACTCCACAATGCATTTTTGTTGTCATGTGAAAACGTGTAAAATAGCCATTTAATCAAAATTGCACACACATTGTACTTTAGCACGTGTGGTGATCTAATCATTTTTATTCCAGACCTGACACTATTGGAGAACAAAAAAAATATATGAGAGTGAAAGGTTGATAATGGAAAATGATTGGGCAAGAGAGGAGGAGAAGAAAGAAAAGAGAAAAAGTACAGAAAAAAAGAGGAAACGAGTCAGAAAGATAGATAGATAGATAGATAGATAGATAGATAGATAGATAGATAGATAGATAGATTGATAGATAGATAGATAGATAGATCGATAGAGAGATAGGTATGGCTAATCTAACAGAAGACTTCGACAATTGTAGTTACTAATTCTGACAATAGGCACAGAAAGCTGCTCTATAGAGCCTTGATATTTTTATGGAGTGGGGGGTGTATTCCGTTTATTGATGTGTTAACAAACACTTCTGACATGCAATTATCTGGAAGGCAACAGTCTATTTCCAAGTACTATCCGCCAGATAATAATTTTAATTTCATTCTATTCATTTTTAAGCTTTCGCCAATAATTTATTTACAAAATGATGTCAGCATACATGAAAGAGAAGAAAGGAGATACAATGGTTAATGCAACAGAATATTAAATTTAGATCTGCAAATATTCAGGTTGCAGACATCCCTCTGATTAATCTATAAACGTATCGGTTATATATATATATATATATATATATATATATATATATATGGAGGGAGATAGAGAGGCAGAGAGAGTGAGAATGAGGAGAGAGAGAGAGAGAGAGAGAGAGAGAGAGAAAGACAGACAGACAGAAGTAAGAGTATCTTTGAGTAAGTAGAATTTTTGTTAGATATGTAGATAAATAGATAATGGATAGATAGACAATATATGTATATATGTGTGTGTGCGCGCGCGCACGTGTGTGTATGTGAGAGAGTGTGTTTCTTTTCGCTTGCCGGATTTGTAAACGTTTACATCTTAATCATCATTTTAAGAATTTACAATGAAACCTCATTGCTTTCATTTACATAATCTCATCTCATCTCATGTAGTTCCATATCTGAAGCAGACGTCGGAGGTCACCTTCCGCCAAGCTGATCTATCTCTTGCCAATTCTATTAAAGCAGCGCCACCTTTCTCAGCTTCATCTGTCCAAGTTCTTATCCCTTTCAAATACGTTATTCTTTGTCTTCCTCTTATTCTTTTTCCATTCATCTTTCCAGTCAAGGCGAGTATTTCCAAACCAGGGTGGCGGATAATGTGTCCTAAAAATTCCATTTGGCGTTTGATGATTTTTGTTATCAGTGATCTTTTTCTGTTTGCCATTTCTAAAATTTCTTCATTTCTTTTCCTTTCCATCCATGACACCCTCATCATTCTTCTGTAAAACCACATTTCCACTGCCTCCAGTCTTTTAACCATGGTCTTGTTTATGGTCCAGCTCTCACAACCACATAGCAGCACAGACAGTACATAGCAATCCAGGACTTTGATTTTTGTTTTCATGCTAATATTCCTGTTTTTCATAATTGTATGCAGCTGGTTGAATGCATTCTTCGCCATACCTATTCTTTTCTTTATTTCACAATCTGATTTTCCATTGGATGTTACATTGAAGCCTAAATATTTGAAACATTCAACTTGTTGTATTGTTTGTCCTCTGCTTGTTATTACACAGGCTGGTGGGTTATTATTTTTAGATACCGTCATACATTCTGTTTTAGATATATTCAGTTCCAGTCCCATATTTTCACTACTCCTGACTACAACATCCAGTAATTCTTGTAGTTCATGTTCAGATTCTGCCAGTAGAACCGTATCATCTGCATACCTCAGATTTGTTACATTCTTTCCTCCAATACACACCCCCTTCTTATGTTCGATATCTCTTAATATCATTTCACTATAGAGGTTGAATAAATCTGGAGACAAAACACACCCTGCCTAACTCCTCTTCTAATAGGTGTAAAACTGCTTAGTTCGTTGTCAACACGCATTGCTGCTTCTTGTTCCCAGTACAAATTCCGTAATATTCTTAAATCTTTACCATCAATGTCCAAGGATGATAGAATTTTGAATAGTTTTTCGTGTTGTACTTTATCAAAGGCTTTTGAATAGTCGATGAAACACATATACAGATCTTTATTTACTTCAATACATCTTTCCATCAGCATTGATAATGTGAATATTCCATTTCTGGTACCCTTGTCCTCAACAAAACCAAATTGCATCTCCCCAATTTCAGGTCGTATTTTATTTCTTATTCTTAGTAAAATTATCTTCAAAAGAATTTTTGTGAGGTGGCTCATTAGGCTAATAGTTCTGTGTTGTTCACAATCAACTGCCCCTGGCTTTTTTGGTAGTGCTATAAAAATGGATCGTTTCATATCAGTTGGCATTTTTCCTGTGTCATACACTTGATTTAGAAGGTTTGTGATGAATTCAATCCCCCATTCACCCAGGCCAGTCAAGGCTTCAATTGTTATGGCATCAGGTCCTGCAGCTTTTCCATTTTTCATGCTTTTCATGACGTTCCTAACTTCATCTTTCATTATAGAAGGCCCTTCCAGTTCTTTTATCATAGGCATTTCTCCTCGAATATCAAAGAAAAGTTCTTCAATATATTCTGACCATCTGTTTAGAATGCAGTCTTTGTCCATGATGGTGTTTCCACGCTTGTCTTTGATGCATCCACTTTTAGCACCTGATTTAGTTTTGTTTGTCACTTCTTTGATTTTCTGATGGAAGAATTTGCCATTTTTTTCTTTGCAGGACATTATATAGTGACATTGTTCATTTATCCAGTCTTCTTTAGCTTCGTTGCATTTTCTTTTTATCTGCCTGTTCAGAGTCTTGTATTTTTCTTCCTGATTTTCGGCCTTTCTTCTCTCATTCATTAGTTCTAATATCTCGGGAGTAATCCATTTCTTCTTCTGCAACTTAAGTGTGGTTGGAACATTTTCTTCTAATGATGCAGCAACACTGTCTTTAAACTGCTCATATTTCTCTTCTATATCTGTTAGTTCTCCAAGCACTTCACACTTGTTTCTTACTGATAGTTCAAATTTTTCTTGTATCTTCTGTTCCTCCCGGAGAATGTCTAGTTGGTATTTAGGTTTAGCCTTTGCTCTTTTGCAGATTTTCAATTTAACTCGTATGGGGCATAGCACAGGTATATGATCGCTGTTACAGTCAGCCCCCGGCATAGATTTGGCTCATCATGGGCGATTTTAATGCCAAGGTGGGCCGAGAAAGAATAGAAGATATTGTGGGCCCACATGGTCTGGGAGACAAAAATGACAGAGGTGATCGTCTTATTCAATGGTGCCGTCAACATGATCTGACAATCACAAATACTTGGTCAACAAACCACAATAGAAGGAAGTGGACATGGAAAAGTCCTGGAGATGGAGTGAGAAACCAAATAGATTACATACTCATCAGCAAACGTTTCCGAAACTCGGTTTTGTATTTACATAATACAAAAAAAAAAAAAAAAAAATAAAAAAAACTGTCTGATTTCATGTAAAGTTTTACAGGATAATTCATTCTTCCGGACGTGGGTTTGTTTATACAAATTTCGACATTATGATTTTTGAATTATTGAAAGATATTATATAGATACTCATACTTATGTGTAAGGGCTCCTTTGGTTCGAAACAAGCCAAGGCAAAGTGGAGCTTTTTCTATTTTTTCATAGCTATGATTTCAACCCCTTTCCCAAACCATCGATTCTAGGCTAAAATAATTCCATCATGTTTCCTACCTCCTCCTCCTCCTCCTCCTCCTCCTCCTCCTCCTCCTCCTAATTCCCATCCATCCGTTCAGACGTCAAGAGTTGTTTCCTTTCTCTTTTAACTAAACAAACATCGCCATCGTCCGCTTCAAAACATTACCAACAACACAACGAAAACATGAAACAAAAGTAAACGATGTAGCTCCTTTTAGTAAAACGGTATCAAATTAAATCTTAACCAAACGATTTTTTCCCGATCTTTTTTTTTTCTTCGCTTCTCCCGTTTTGCTGTTGTTGTGAAACTTGTAATCAACATCAATGGATGAATAAAACTCTTTTTTAACGCAAGAGGGTGAATACTTTTATACAGATTGGGTTTATATTATCAATTGTGTAGATTTAAAAATAAAATAAATTCGTGCAATGTAAATCCACCTGCGTCCCAAAATAAACATCTGAGCGAATTCGCCTCCAACATCGTTAAATTTGTCATTGATTCTTTGAATCTGTTCATGTTTGTAAGCTTTTCTTTAAAAAGACAATCTAAATTAATTTTTCTTTTAAACGATAACACAAGACCTACCACGTGTGTATCTGTAACTGCCTATGTGTGACACACAAATAGACAGCATGACTTAATTTAATGTTCAAATTCTTCCCTTACGTGCCCTTATTAACCTAGACCAGATCACATAATATTATTTTAAAGCATTAAGATATGGATTTATTTTATTTGAATTACCAAAAAGATTTATATATATATATATATATATATATATATATATATATATATATATATATATATATATATATATATATATATATATATTAAAGAAAAAAACGTGTATCTCTTTGTTTGATTTCTCTTCCATTCTCTAGCGGTTTTGAAAAAAAAACATCCCTAGCACGAATAAAAGATGAAACCCACTACAATCAGAGAAAACTACAGGAACCGATACGTTTATAGATTAATTAGAGGAAGTCCGCAACCTTCCATCTCGTATATGCATCTCTGTCCGTAGTCAGGGAAGCTGCGTACAAGGGTTGCCGGGACTTATTTTGGCTCGAAACGGGGACACTGTCCATTATGCGCTTCAGAGGGGTATCCCCATTCCCCCTCTCTCGGATCTTACTCAGCCATTTTCCCATAATCGTCTCCTTCCGGACATCGGGGGGATGGATCGCTGCCATTATCGGGCCCCATTCTCTAGGAGTTGTTGCCAGCTTTCCAGACACAATGTGCATCGACTTGCGAAGTTTTACATCCACCTTCTCAACGTTTCTGCTTCTACCCCACACTGGAGCGCAATACTCCGCGGTGGAATAGCATAGTGCCAGGGCGGACGTTCTCAGGAGCGCTTGGCTAGGGCCCCAAGTCGATCGCGCCAGCTTCCTCAGAAGACTGCTGCGTTTCTCTATCTTCCGGGAAACTCCTTCGAGATGCACCCGATAGGTAAGGCTGCGATCCAACGTCAGCGGCTCATATGGGAGTGGCTGGTCCCCGACGAGGACGTTCAGTTTACGGGTGTGCCATGTACTGCATAGGTGGAATGCAGTGGCCACGGCTTTTGAAGTGTTCATCTTCAGGTACCACTTGTCGAAGTAGGATTTGAGTCTGGTGACGCCCTCGCTGAGTACGCTCTCGAGATGCGTCCACACTTTACTCTGAGTAACGAGTGCCCAATCGTCCGTGTATCCCAGCCTCTGGGAGGAAGTGTTCGGCATATCGCTAATGTAAACGTTAAACAACATTGGCGCAAGTACCCAACCCTGAGGGACCCCATTCTTCAATTTCCTTACTTTACTCGATCGTCTTCCAGCGTGACGTGGAATTGTCTTTCCCCTAAGATAGAAGAGAACAACTCCAAGGTCTTTTTGCACCTTATGATCTTTGCAAGTTTGAGCATTAACCCTTCGCACCAGACCGTATCATACGCCGCTGATAGGTCTATAAATACAGCACCTGTTTGCTGTTTTCTCTCGTACCCCTGCTCAATATGCTCTGTAAGGGCAATGACCTGTTCCGTGGTGCACCTCCCTTCCCTGAAGCCCGCCTGCTTGGGTGACAGGGCAGCGTCTAGGCTCGGCCCCCATCGGTTTAATAGAACACGCTCCAACAATTTGTAATGACAGCTCAACTAGAGATATGGGTCTGTAACTGTCGGCCTCCTTCGCCGATTTCCCGGGCTTTAGAATGGCAACTATCTTCGCATGCTTCCACACTTGTGGGAGCTTTCCTTTTGCAAGGACGTCAGACATTGCCTCTGCCAGCCAGGCCCGTGCCCTGGGGGCCAGGTGCGTCACGAAATCGGGATATACGCCGTCTACCCCTGCTGCTTTACCGTTCTTAGCATCGCTAATGGCTGCACTCACTTCTCGGGGACTGAACGGGGACGTCCAGTCCGACTCCTCCGCAGGTAGCAAGTTCAAAATAGTACGGTACGCCTTGCGGACACCGCGCTCAAAAGCATTAATAGGGACCCGTTTGCTACGGTTCTTAATATTCTTGGCAATTGTGTCTGCCTCACATTCCGGTGCAGCATTCGTGTAATTCCGGTCCGGATCCAATTTCTTTATCAAACGCCAAGCGTGGCGGTTGGAGTGTGTAAAGTCGAGACTTTCCACGGTCTCCTGCCACCGTTGCTTCCTTCCCTCTGCCAGAGACTGAAGTAGTCTATCGGTTACGTCCTGGGACTGGGTCTGCTGGTACTCTTTGTACAGCTTTTCCGACTCTGCCGTCCAGCAAGGGGTGTAGAATTTCCGTTTGCCCCGTGGAATAGAACGTTGAACGCTCTTAACCAGTAGCCTGCAAAATCTGGTTATATTCTCGGACTTGGCAGGAATGGCAGGGCAAGCCTGCTCGATATAGGAACTGAATTCCTCCCAATCAGCCTTCCTGAAGTTCCATTTGCAAAGTGGGATAGACTGCACCCTCTGTATTGTCACCCCCGCTGTGACAAGAACCGGCCTGTGCTGGCTGTGCGGAAAGTCCCCGAGGACTGGTCGCTTCACCTGCAGCGGTTCACCGTTCGCGCCTTTCGTAACGAGGGTGAGGTCTGGAGTATACTCCTTCTTGTGGCGGGTACCCCTGAAGGTACCCTTGGCAGTAGGATCGTACACTAGGTGTAGCTCGTTACAGTCCACCCATGAGCGGAGTTGTCTTCCTGCCTCGTTGCAGTCTCGGTAACCCCATTCGTGATGGTGGCTATTAAAGTCTCCCAGACAGCAGATGGAAGGATGGCTGCCCACCGGTACCGGTGGTGTAGTCCAAGTCGCTCTAGGTGGTTTGTAAATATTATGCAAACACAGTCCACCTACTTCCACGGAAATTCGATTCACCCCATTGCTGTCCGTTGCTCTCTCTATGACCCTTACCTTCGATGACTCTTTAGCGTAAACGCTAACCCCTCCTTTGAGCCTCGAAGTGTCCTCTCGTTGGACCACCGTATAGCCTGGGATCTGGAATCGGGAAGATTGCGCGCCTGAATAAAGGTGGGTCTCCTGTAACAGGAGGATATCTACGCTATGGGCAGCCAGTAGCTTTGACAAAAGCTCTTTTTTTTTGCCATACTCTGGCTCTCGATGTTGAAGGACAATATATACGTCAGGTCGCTATTCCCGACATCGCTTTTCTCATTCGGCAGGTCGCGAATCGAAGGTGTGTTGGGACGCTTGCTTTCTTTTCGAACGTGCCGACGACCCTGGCGACACGAACACGGTACTATTTGGCTAGGCGGCAGACCGCTTCGCCATTGAAAATGCTGTATAGGAACCATCATGAACATAGTAGTGTGGCGCCGGGATTGGATCTTCATTGGTCACACATCGGGACGAAAAGCTCATGTGGCAGGTTGGCTCGATACCCGGGATTGTCTCTTGACGGTCAACCGGGATTTACACCTTTGCCCTCCGTGTGCCTCAAGCCCCCTCAAGCGACAAGGTAGAAGTTCCATGAGGGGGTCCAATAACTGCATATAGGAGAGAGCGATGGGAAGAAAAAACAGTTTCCAAATAATATTCTAAAATTTCCCCGCCAGGGAAAAAATACACAAACATATATTTGAACTAGGCTATACAATATTTATTGATGATAAAACCAGTCTAGAAACAAAACATAATCGAAATACAAAGTTAGTATCAGTTGTATTTTTTAAAAATTTCCTTTTTTTTTTTTTTGCTATTTATTCAAATTGAAGATACGTGGACATGGAATAGGGAGAAGCGGACCATCGCGATTGGCAAATGTGGCCAGAGCAGAATACGCGATCTGCTGATGAGTTGTCAGAATAAAAGGTTAACAATGACAATATAAACTCATAAAAATGGAGCAAAACCTAAGACAAAATAGACATTGGGTCGAAATAAAATGGTGTAAACATACAAAAAAGATTAATCAACAATAGAACAATGACGCTAATTCAGGTTAATACCAAAAGCAAAGTGAAACTTGAATATCAAGTAATATTGTTTGATCTAGCAGTTTTTTCACTGACGATGGGGAACGAGTAATGTTGTTTTCTGTTGTCAATATTAATATTTGCCACACACTTGACAAAATTGTGAATATTTGTTACTTTGCATCTAAAAATTACATCAACATCATTTTACGAATCCCTTTCTTTGGATATGAATTTTATTGGAAAGCTCAACAGCAAAGTATAAAAAATGACTTTCACTTTCAGGGTCATCTAGTGTAATATTGTTTGGGTGCTCGTTTGTGGGTCGTGTGTTTGATTAAGCCTAAAATGACATTATTTAATTTGTAGTCATCCATCGATATTGAGGTCCAGTGATCCCTCTGAAATCCTGTAGAGCATGTGGTTCTGATCATTGTTCCGGGAAAACTAAAAACGAATGGAAGTCTTGTCCTTCCTCAGAGCTTAGAGATCATGCAATGCACACCATTTCCCCCAAATATCTTGACGTGTTTTTGGTCATATCGTTTACAAGTGGTGTCAGTAGCTTTGGAACTTTGTGTCCTGTAACTGTTCCATGCACCATCCACCTCTAGAAGTTATTACCATTCTGTGACATTTGTCAAGGGAAGCACACCACCAACCGTTGTGAGAGATCCAGCCTGCCTGTGTATTATTATGTGGATGGATACAACATGAACACGTACGCACAGTTAAGACTCAAATACCACACCAAGACTGCTGTCTATTATGTGGCCGTGATGGCAAAACTTAAAAAAAAATTCTATATCATTATCTGATCCTTTATTTTACTGTATGGTAAGGAGGGGGAATTCCACACCCAACTTTTTTCACTTTATTGTGATAAAGATTATATTGAATGAAGTGAACATACAAACAGAATACAAATATCCCACAGTCATTTACACTTGGATTCTGTGCAAATAATCCTTTCTTTAAAAAATAGAGACTATTGTACTTATTTGAGTCAATAAAAAAAAAATTATAAGGCGCACAACTCTACTGAAAGATTTGAAAATTAGAAATGTATTTTTTACAGATAGATAAACAGATAACTTGATTTCCTTTTATAATTTAAGGTCAGTTTGAAAGTTCGTTGAGTCACACAGATTTCATAAAATACGTACCGACGACACTAACACTCTCAAAAACAACTAATTTCGTCACTGTAAAAAGTTGTCAGTTTGGCGTTTTTTACGACAGGAAGGAGTTTGACCATTGTGTTGATTTTCAGCCGCCATTTTGATATGTGAAGTATTGAAAGGTAGGGTCTTTTTTTCTATTAGGGTTAGCTCTAGATCGAAGGATTTTTTTTGCCATTCGGGTTAGTCATAAGTCTTAGTAAAGGTGCTAGGGTGTTTGTTTTTCCATAAGTTAAGTAAAGGGGAGACAGTCCGAAAGCTCCTACATCTCCAATATTCTTTCAATTTGTATTTTCACCGTTGATCTTTTATCAGGCGTTTATTTATTCAATTTGTCATCATATAGAAGCATTTTAAAAACTTTAGAACAAACCTTGATAGATTTGTGAAAGTTTAAAATCTCCTAATTTGACCATTGTTTTGATTTTCTCCGCCATTTTGATTTGTGAAGTATTGAAAGGTAGTGCAAAGCAGTCCGAGGTTTTTTTTTAAATATTAGGGTTAGCTCGAGATAGGAGGATTTTTTTTCTATTACGGTTAGTCGTACGTCTTAGTAAAGGTGCTAAGGTGTTTGTTTTTCCATAAGTTAAGTAAAGGGGAGACATTCCGAAAGCTCCTACATCCTCAGTATTCTTTTAATTTGTATTTTTACTGTTGATCTTTTATCAGGCGGTTATTTATTCAATTTGTCATCATTTTTTCTATTATGGTTAGCTCGAGATTGGGGGATTTTTTTCTATTAGGGTTAGTCATAAGTCTTTGTAAAGGTGCTAGAGTTTTTGTTTTTCCATAAGTTAAGTAAAGGGGAGACATTCCGAAAGCTCCTACATCCCCAGTATTCTTTTAATTTGTATTTTCACCGTTGATCTTTTGTCAGGCGTCTATTTATTCAATTTGTCATCATATAGAAGCATTTAAAAAACTCTAGAACAAACTTTGATAGATTTGTGAAGGTTTGAATTTTCCTAATTTGACCATTGTTTTGATTTGCGGCCGCCATTTTGATTTGTGAAGAATTGAAAGGTAGTGCAAAGCAGTCCGATGGGTTTTTTTCTATTAGGGTTGCTCGAGATCGGAGGATTTTTTTTCTATTATTTTCTATATTATTTTTTCTATTTCCTGCACAGAAAAATTCAACCTAAGATATACCAAATTACACAGACAACGTTGTTTACCAATCTGCCCTCATTAAATGATGGTGAGTACAATATCGAATGAAAATAGTTCTTTCCCCGCAAAATTGCGGACTTTTACTAGTATTTAAAAAAGGAACGACACTTCATAAAATCCAAATTTTCTCTATATTCGTATATTCACTATTGTGGTCTAGATGCAATAGAACCTCAACCCTCTTTTTAAAAATGAATTTTACGTAGAGTGGTATATCTTATTGCCATTTCTCTTGTTTTTATTGAGAGCTAAATAAAGATGTCAACCCGAAATTACCCTATTGAGTAATTGTTTTTATTCGTTCAATTACTGATACAGTTTATACCCGACCTACTATAACGACTATTTTGTAAGTCTATTATGAGCGTTAATTATTACAGTAGTCAGTGGAAATTTTGTTCTATATCGAGGCCAAATAATAGTGTATACTCATAAAAAGTTATTGATTCATGTTCTTTTTTATTTTGTCAAACAAACACATTATTGGTCTGACAGTTGTCATTATCTACGATACTGAAACAAACGTGCACATATATGATTAAACATTTTACAATTGTTAACTGCCATATTGTATTATGAGCAGTTCTATTGATTGACAAGAGAATGGAGAGAGATGTTCGTTTCGTGTGTAGCCAGCACTAATAAAATTGTTCGTGTTCCACATGTATTTTTCTACTTACTCGCGGTGCTCTTATTACATTATCATTTAATTTAATCTTTATCTCGGCAGAAATCAGGTCATTTGAGGAGTAGTTTGATATTAATTATAGAAATGAATTTAATTTGCCGTGACAACTGTTGTAAATGGAGCACTTTACTTGGGGTGTTTCTTATCATGTTCCCCGTGGGCCTCTCTCAATATTGGGGGAACATCTATGTATACGTGGAGTCTTACATCTACAATCGATCCACACGGAGCAAGGAGTTCAAGGGTCGTGGGTTTTGACCATCAAATACGGGACAACAGCCATCCAAACACTTTTGACAGGATTATTTTGGAAAAGTGTAGGAAGACGTTTGTGCGTTTATGTTGGAATTCTTATCAAATTCGGGTCATTTGCTATCGGATTCATTGCCATTCAAAAGTCAAACTTGCTTTTCACGCTAATATTTGCTAGCTTTTACGGTATTAGCGATGGATTGTTGGTAAATACCATAATAGAATTTCTTTTTGACTGGATTGAACACGATAAAGACACCGGAAAGTATGTTTCGATAGGGAGGGCCGGTATGTTTGTTGGATCCATATTTGCCAATCAAATCAGTATCTTTATTGTGAACCGAGAAAATCTAGAACATGATCAAAACCTTGGCCATGTGGCATTATTCTCTCAAAGGGAAATATTGGATATGGTGCCTTATACTCTATTGTACCTAGGCATTGGTTTCTTTGTAATACAATTAACTGGATGTTTCTTGTTAAGATCTAAATCGAATGACACCGGAGAACAATCTACTGACCAAAACCATTGTTTTCGCTTCATCACGAAATCGAATGAAAATGTTCAGTTAAAATCAATGTCCAAATCGTATGGAGAAAATAATGATGGCGTTGGTCCAAATGCCACTTCGTCAGTATCCAACGGTAAATCGTTATCCAAAAAGTATATTTTTCAGAAGAAATTTTATGTTTTGTTTATTGCATTTTGTTTTAACTTCGCATCTAATCTTATCGTGAACAATTACTACAAGTCCTTTGCTCAAGTGTGGATAAATGACGATCATTTCATAACAAATACTGGAACGTTGGTGCCGGTGGTAAATATCTTAGGCTGCGTTCTCTGTGGTTACATTGTTGATAGATTTGGAGCCAAAATTTCTATCACTTACCTAAGCTCGATGTTATCTCTATTAAGCGCAATTTACTTTTTCCTTCCGCGCCTGAACAGATGGGTTTTTGCTGTAGTCACACTAATTTACGCATCACATGCTTCTTCAGTCTATACCATCTACAATATCTGTGTAATTAAAATGTTTGGAAAGCAGAATCAGAGTTTCAATAGTGGGATTTTACAACTAGCAACATTAGGAACGATCTTATATTCACCTCTTGTAGAAATACTTCTAATTCATTTTGGATGGTTCTACGTATTTGGATTTTGCTCTGTATTAAACATGATGAGATTATTCCTAACAGTGTGCTGTTTAGCTGATCCGTAATTTATGTTTTGTTATGAACACCCAATGTCTTTTCCCCAAGATCTAACAGACACAGCGAGCTACACAGTAATGAGGACACAGAGGGGCGATAATTATTTCATGACCTAGCTCGTATTCTGAGTCGGTCTGTTTGATGGCGAGTAGAGATCCCTACTTTGAGACGTTGCACTGCTGTTGACACCGGGATTATTTCATTTATTTAGGCCTCGAAAGAAGATTGAATGATCGGAATTTAAAAATCATTATACAATAATAGATTAGTCAATTGAGCTTTTCTTGTGGATTACTAGATGGCACGCAACACCGAGGTGTTTTCGTATCGTTACCCCTGAGCCATCCGAATGGCCTCTATATCTCATGGGACGATATTCTTACGTCACGGTGCTTTTCACCCGAAAATGAGATCCCTCATACTCAAACCATTTTTAAGAGAAAGAGAGAGAGAGAGAGAGAGAGAGAGAGAGAGAGAGAGAGAGAGAGAGAGAGAGAGCGAGAGAGAGAGAGAAGAAGAAGAAGAAGAAGAAGAAGAAGAAGAAGAAGAAGAAGAAGACCATAATTAATTGTCAACATACCTATATGACCCATCATCTCTACTCGGTATGATGTCATGGTGAACTAATAATAAGTATATATTGAATCATGAAGTAATCTGTAAGAAGTACAATAATTGAGACAACGCAGTATTCAATTTACGAGGACTTTGTAGAATAGACACAGCATTGCAAATTTAGTTTTATAATATGTTTATTTTATTGCGAAATTGTGGATCAATTTTGGTATTTCGAAAGTATATTTTGTTCTTGAATGCTAGTCACAGAGATGGCTTCCGGCACAATGTTGCTGTTCTTGTTTTGTTGCTGCTGTTGCTTGTGTTGTTGTACTTGATGACAAGGATAATTATTAGCATGATGATAATGATGGTGATGATGATGATGATCATTGTGATGATGCTGATGATTATGATGATAATGAGGATATCATCATAATCATCAGCATCATCACCATGATCATCATGGTGATGATGATGATGATGATGATGATGATGATGATGATGATGATGATGATGATGATGATGATGGTGATGATGATGATTATGATGATGGTGATGATGATGATGATGATGATGATGATGATGATGATGATGATGATGATGATGATGATGATGATGATGACGACGACAAGGTACTTTTCTAGAGCTATTGGTTTTTACGTCGTGAAAACAATACGTTGACTAAATGTGACAAGTCGTTTCAAATCAGTATTATATCGGGGTGAACACGACGATGCTTGGAATTGAATTTCAAATTACCTTACAATATTTGTATTCCAATGAGCCTAATGCATGTAATGAAAGGGATGCATTCTTATATATATATAATTCTAATCCTGATCATTCTAACATTGTAGTTAGTTTTCTGCATCTAGTTTATTCCAACGTAAAATGATTTTTTATGTTGTGGGTCACATAAATATGAACCAAAAAGGCCAACAACCTATAAATATACAAATCAGAAAAAGGAAGTGGGGATGGATAGGTTATACACTTAGAAAACCTCTTCGCAACTTCACAAGACAGGCGCCAAGAAATAGTTGGCGATGAAGCTAGGTGGAGGAAGCAATGAGAAGCGGTTACAGTGGAAGCAGGTGGAGAAGACAGGCCGAGGAAGAGCCAAATTGAGAAGCATCCTTGATGGCCTATGCTCCGACTGTGGTTAAGGGCTTAAGTCAAAAAGTGAAAGTTAAAAAAGTCCTGGGTACCAACAACCTGAAAAAGTAACATTCATAACTTTGAATTGGAATGTCTACAACTAAAAGTATTCTTAGAAATGGGGCTCCCGATAAATCGGTGGATAAAGCACTCGTTTCACACTCAAAGCAGAAAGTGGGCTGGGGGCAGTCGAGATTTTTTTTCTTACTCCCCCCCCCCCTCCCCTGTCCTTTCCATTCAACATTAATTGGGATCTGAATCTGTTCGATCTGGAGAAAAATAACTTTACAACAGACTTATCCGAAGGATAGCATGAAATTGCTATCCCTCGTTTAACGCCAAAGAAACCAGTATAAGCTCTGATTCATAAGCCGTATGGTTCTGAAGGACTACATTATACTATGTGTACCCGCTACATTATTTGAGTTGGGCAATATAGAACAAAAGAACAAAGCTTGAGTTTGCTACTTATCCACTGACCATAGCCACTGTCACTCGATGATTTTAAACTGTTTTAGCTTTTTATGTAACATAAAATACAGTATTTACATACACCAAAATGAAATATTCACACAACTCTGTCTACACGCAACAGAACCTCAACCATCTTTTTTATAAATGAATGTTTTGTAATTTATTGCCATTTCTCTTGTTTTTAATGATAGTTAAAGAAATATGTCAACCCGAAATTTCCCTATTGAATAATTGTTTTTATTCATTCAATTGTTGATACAGTATACATCCGACCTACTAGATTGACTATTTTGCCAGTCTATTATGAGCAGTAATTGTTACAGTAGTCAGTGGAGATTTTGTTCTTTATAATCGATGGTGAATGTTTTATAACGAGGGCCAGATAATAGTGTATACACATTAAAAGTCATTGAATCCAGTTCTTTTTTATTGTGTCAAACACATTACTGGTCTGCCAGTTGTCATATATCTACAACACTGAAACAAACGTGCAAAAATTGTGCATGAAAAAGTAGAAAATGGTAGGGGCTGTCTGAAGTCGGTGATCGTGAAAATACTAACAAAAGAGTGAAAATGGAAAGGCTTCGTATGGGAAAAATACAGACAATTGACGTTTCGGGTACAAACGTTCGTCAGAACAACAGTACACAAATTAACGTGGAAAATAAATATAATAAAAATGAAAAATAACTTGTATCGTAGTCTGCACTCAATGGTGGTTTAGGGATATTGGAGCATACTCAATGTCTCAATCGTTTCTATGTTACATGATTGTTTTGAGAATATTGGCTATTAAGCTTAAATGCTGGTCAACTAACTTCGCGGCGTTTGTGTGTATTGAACCGGTGACCTCAAGAAGTCAGAAAGAGAAGGCTCTAATAAGACTAGGGTTAGAAGCGATCTTTTTTGGGATCGTGAATAGCTCATACGGTATAGTCGCGCTCTCCCCTGCCCCGCGGAATTGTCGTACCAGTAAGGTCGCGGGTTCCAGCCCCCATCGCCGCCGCGAAATTCTTATTCTCTATTGTCTTCTGGCACTTTCCTACTCACTTCATTTCGTTAGCGTGGCGTGGGTAGTGGGTAAGGTGTCCCAGGGGAGTGATTGGAATGATAAAAGAGGTCAGCGTGTGAAGGAACAGGAAACTTCTACAAAATAATGGAAGATAAAAGTCATATTATAATTGTAACATTTGAAGAATAAGTAGTAGAATTGTAGTAGTAGTAGTAGTAGTAGTAGTAGTAGTAGTAGTAGTAGTAGTAGTAGTAGTAGTAGTAGTAATAATAATAATAGTAGTAGTAGTAGTAGTAGTAGTAGTAGTAGTAGTAGTAGTAGTAGTAGTAGTAGTAGTAGTAGTAGTCCCGGTAGCGTCCCGCTGAGTGGCGGACATAAAGAAGAAAGGTAGGCATCTAATTTTGTTATTTTTGTTTTCTTTATGTGACTTTCATAATTTTTAGTGTTCCCTTTCTTATTAGTTTCCGTTAACGTTATTATTATAATTGGTGTTAAATAAAAGTTAGATTAAATTGCGGTAAGGTTACATAGTTGAGTGGCGTTCTTTTTCTCAGTTACAACCTTCCCTATCTTCGATAGGGGATAGTTTCACTATTGTTTTCTTCTTAGCTATTTGACTCTCTTCCCTCACATATTATATATTATTATTATTATTATTATTACTACTATTTTTGATTTGTTATGGTCAGGATATGTAATGTGTAGTGGGTTAAAGTAGAATATAAAGTAGAATATTATTAGGGGATAAATTGCTCTCCATTTTCCCTTATCTTCTCTTACATTCTATGAGAGACCTTCCGGGGGCTCCAAGCGCTGCATTTCTTTATATTCGAGTCGTTTCTCTTAACGCTGGGAGGGTTCGGAAAACCTCCCCCTCCCCCCCCCCCACCTCTCAATCTCTCTCCCCCCCCCCCCTTTTTTTTTTTTTTTGTTTTTTGTTTTTTTTTGTTAGTGAGTTGTATTAAAATAAATAAGGTAATAATAAAGTTATATTCACGTATACAGGCCGAAACTATTACACACGAACACGCACAAACACATACACACTTTCTATCTCCCTTTTTCTTTCTCTTTATCTCTCTCTCTCTCTATCTCTCTCTCTCTCTCTCTATTCCCCCCCCCCCTATCTGTCTTTCTCTGTTTTTTTTTAAATTTATTTATTTTTTTTTTTTTAGCACACACACATACACACGCACGCACACACACACACACACACACATCTCTTGTTGTTACCAACATAAGTGCCTGCTCCACTCACTTTTCTGAATTAAAAATTCACCCCATATACCGGAGCATACTCAATGTCTCAATCGTTTCTATGTTATATGTTTGTGTTGAGAATATTGGCTATTAAGCTTAACCGCTGGTCAAGTAACTTCGCGATGGTTGTGTGGCGAGCGAACCCGCGGTCTCCAGAAGTGGGTGAGAGAGAGCTCTAGAAATGACCTGAGTTTGATACGAATATTTTTGTATTCGGGGATAGCTCACACGCTAGAGCCACGCTCTCAACTGCCAGGCGGAGTAGTCGTACCAATAAGGTCGCAGGTTCAAACCCCACCACCGCCGCGAAAATGTTTATTCTCTATTGTCTTCTGGCACTTTTCTACTCACTTCATCTCTTGTTGTTACCAACATAAGTGCCTGCTCCACTCACTTTTCTGAATTAAAAATTTATCCCTACTTCCCCAACACCAAGAATAATAGACGTAGGCATCTTTAAAGGGTTCCTGTACTACAAGGAAATGCATGACAATAGATGCAGGAATTGCATGGAGCAAGGCGATAGTGCCACAGCATGTAGAAAACAAGTCGTCTGCAGGAGATGCAAAACAGGGGGACATAGGGAAGTCGATTGTCCAATGCATCTGGAGGAAAAAGAAGTGGATACAGAGGAGGATAGTGTTGAAAACTTTGAGAGGGAGGAGGAGAAAGAGGAGGAGTCGGATAAGGAGTCGGAAGAAGAAATAGAGGGGGAGAGAGAGGAGACGGAGGAGGAGGGACAGAAGGAGGTGGAGGATGAGGAAGAAGTAGAGGAGAGAAAGGGAGAGAGAAGAAAGGAGATAAAAAGTGGAGAGAATCGGGAGGTAGAAGATAAGGACAAAAAAAAAAAAAAATAGACGGGGAGGAGAGGAAGTAAGAAAAAGATATGGAAATGGTAAAAGAAGGAAAATGGAAAGAAGAAGCGAGGTAACGATGAACAGGTAAGAGAGATGCGAGTAGGTGAGATTGGTGGAAAATAGTGCGGGGCGGTCCTTGGCAAGCTTAAGGACCACGGTCCTACGGTCCTTGGGAAATGAAGACCGCAAGGACCGGTCCTAGGACCGGTCCTTTTCGACATTGAACATTCCTGAGAGACTGTTGGAAATTCGAACCGGTTTGACCTTTGAGACCGTGGGATCGTACATTCTTGAATCGTTAAAGACCGCTACACGATGAAAACCGTGGTCTACAGGAGTAAAACACACGGAGTAGTCACACTCATTTCAAATTGTAACCTAATTAGAGAAGAGGGGTGATGCCTTCTTTATTTGCTCACCGTACTTCATTGTTACTTCGATAATTTAATAAAATTTGAAATTTATCCCCATTAACGGAGATAATGGCATCGCCCAAGGCGTTGATCGAGTTGTTCGTGGCGTTGATACACACACGCAACTCCTACCCCCCCCCCCCCCCCCCCCCCACACACACACATTAGAGGGCAGCGAGCATTGAAGAGTAAGAGAGAGACGTGAAGTTATAATAAGAGGGGGTGGATGAGGTAATAAGAGGGGTCGATGGTGACTTTTCGCCAGATCTAACAAACTCAGCTACCCATTCATTGCTGAGTAGACAGGGATTCAGAAAAAACTCGACTGCACCCGGGATCGATCTCTGGCCCTTTGCGTATAAAGAGAGTGCTCTATCAACTGAGCTATCGGGGTCCCCAAATATTCTATTGGACTTTTTTAAAATTCAGACGTTATAACTGGGTTTTTTGGAAGGAAGAAACTAATGAAACTCATATTATTTGATTAGTAAAAACACCAAACAAAATTTTAATATTATTGTATTATTTTAAATGACAACACTGCGATAGAAAGGAGTGGTGACAAGAGATGGACAAAAGAAAACAAAAAATCGGATTTGCTACTTGCTAGGTTCGACACACACACACACACACACACACACACACAAACACACACATCTTTAGTAGTCACATACATTTCAAACAATAACCCATTAGAGAAGAGGGGTCATGCCTTCACCATAGATCATTGTCATTGTGATCATTATGGTGTAGTAAATTTTGAAATTTACCCCGTATAATGGAATCGTCCAAGGCGTGCGCCTCCTGTTCCCCCCATCTCACACCCGAAAGGGCGGTTTGCGGAGTGGAGGGAGGTGGTGGTCTGCCTCTATGGTCGTCTGTGTCGTTTAGTGTATGGCAAAGGGGGGTGGGTGCGATTAATTAAGTGGGATGGGTGGTGATTGGTGGAAGATAGGCTACCGAGGCAACGAATCGCTGGGGAAGTAGTAGGCTATAGAAGTGAGGACCGTCGCCGGTCTTCCCCTATGGGACCGGTCTCCGGTTCACAGCTAAAAGACCGTGGGACCGCCGGTCCAGACCGGTCTTCAGCGCGGCACTAGTGGAAAAGGAAAATCAAATGAATTCATGGAAGAGGATAAGGAAAAAGAAAGGAGAGGTTGGAAAGAAAAAGAAAAGATAGAGACAGAAAGAGAAAGAGAAGAAAAAAGAGAGAGGGGGAGATAAGTTGTGAGGGAGGCAAAAAAAAAAAGTTTAAAACAATGGAGGATTATGTTATGACAAGATCTTCTAGTAGAAAGAGAGTAGGGTCACCAGAAGAGGAAGGAAAAAGAGGTCGCCCAAAACTATCTGAGATTGTAGCAAAAGTAATAATGCTAAAACATAAAATATCATTAATTTCAAAATACTTCAATTAAAATGAATCCAAACAATTTTAGCACGGTTTTTTCAGAGGGGGGTTTAGAATATTTAAGTATTCTTTCACTAAATGTTTGTGGATTAAGAAACAGGAAAAAAAGGAATGCAATTTTTAAAAATATTAAGCAAAACAAAATAGACATAGTAGGATTACAGGAAACACATTTATTGGAGGAGGATTCAAATTTAGTTGAAAAAGAATGGGGTGGGAAAATTATCTTATTTCCGGGGACATCCAAAAGTAAAGGACAATTATTTCTTATTTCCAAAAAATTAAACGATAAAGTAGAAATTAATACATTGTACAAAGACTCCAGAATATTATTGATAAAATTAAATACATACAATAACAAAGATAAAGGTATTTTAATAGCTAATATTTACACTCCATGTATTACACAGGAGAAAAATTATTTCTTTTCTCATTTAGGAAAGATTTTAATATCAAAATCGGAGTTAAATCTAGATTTACCAATGATTTGTTTAGGGGACTTTAACACTGTGGTAAATAATGAGTTGGACATAATATCTGGCAATCCACATGATAAAGAAAATGTTGAAAATTTTAATGATTTTATCAATAGATTCGCCTTTACAGATACATGGAGAATAAAACATAAAAAAGAAAAAAGTTACACATGGAGTAAAGGATCTCCTTTGATAGCTAGACGTCTAGATTATATCTTTATAAATAACATGCTTATACCTTTTTTACAAGAAGCAGAAATTAAAGGCATTGCCTTTACTGATCATAGAGCAGTTATATCAAAATTTAAATTCACATCCTTCAAAAAGGACCCTCCTTATTTAAAATGAATGTATCAATATTGAGTGACTTAAAATATATAACATTAATGAAAGAAAAAATCCAAAGTTGCTTAGAAGAAAACAAAAGGTTGGATCCTCACCTTAGGTGGGAATGTGTTAAAATAGACATCAAGGAATTTACACAAGACTACTGCAAATATAAATGTCGTAAGAAATCAGATACTTATAATGAAGAAATAAGAGCCCTTAATGAATTAGAAGAACAATTAGTATATTACCCTAACGACAACGATGTTTTATCACGAATATTGGAATTGCGGAAAAGAATTGAAATAAAACAAATTGAAGAAACAATGGGGGCCAGAGTAAGAGCAGGCATCAAGTGGATAGAAGAGGGAGAGAAATTATGTAATCGATTCTTTCTATCATTAGAAAAGACCAGGGCTGTAAACAATACAATTTAGAAATTGAAAAGTGACGAAAATAGTTATGTTACTAATGAATTGGAAATTCTAGAAACTATTAGTAAATATTATTCAGAACTTTACACCTAATTGAGAGAAGACGAAACAATAGAAATGTTGAGTGATGAATATGTAAAAAATATCATATACCTAAAATAAAAAATGAAGAGAAAGAATTCTGTGACAGATTTATTACGTTAGATGAAATTAGGAGTGCTATGGAAAAAATGAAAAATGGATCCTCCCCAGGGCTAGATGGAATTCCAGTAGAATTTTACAAAGTTTTGTTGGGATGAGATCAAAACGGCGATGTTCAACTGTTTTGAGTTTAGTATTTTTTAAAATATGCTTAGTTACAGTCAAAGGAGGGGGGTAATAGCGTTAATACCGAAAAATCAATTTATCGATAGGAAAGATTTAGGGAATTGGAGGCCTATAACATTAACAAATGCTGATTATAAAATACTGGCAAAAACCTTGGCAAACAGACTTAAAACGGTTATAAGTAATATAATTAGTAAGGACCCAAAAGGATTTATTCGTGGAAGAAACATTGCAGAAATTTTGAGGGAAATTGATGATTTAATAGAATATGAAAAAGAAATAAACTTATCCTCGTTAATGTTATCACTTGATTATAAAAAGGCTTTCGACACTATATCAACAACATTTCTATTAAAAACTTATGATTACTTTGGTTTCGGAAATTATTTCAAAGGTTGTATTATCACCATTCTCAATAATAGGAAGGTTTGTGTCAAAAATGGGGGACATATATCGGGGGATTTTGATATGCAAAGAGGCGTTAGACAAGGTTGTCCAATATCTCCTTTAATTTTTATTCTAGGAGTAGAAATAATGGCATCTAAAGTAAGACAGGAGAAAAACATTCAAGGAATAATAATAGATAACACAATATTTATTATTAAACAATATGCTGACGATACAACTTTTTTTCTAAAAGATCTAAAAGACTTAAAACATGTGTTACAGAAAATTAATGAGTTTTCGATATTCTCTGGGCTTACTTTGAATAAGAGTAAATCTAAAATTATGTAACTGAACAAAAATCAAATCCTTAGGAAAGATTCATTGTTCAACATTCCAATTGTTGATGATCTAAAAATTTTAGGAGTAATATTCAGTTTCAAAATGACAGCTACGGAAAATAAAAATAATTGGATTCATAAAATTGAAAGCATAAAGAAAATGCTAAAGTTATGGGCAAAAAAGGGACCTTTCTTTGATAGGAAAAATAAACATAATCAAAACCTTTGGTATTTATATGTTAATTTATATTATGCAGAGTATTTCAATCCCGTTGACTGTATTAGAGGAAATAAAAAGATTGTTCTTTAAATTTTTGTGGCCAAAGAAAACATCAAATAGGAGAGCTTTTGAGAAAGTTAAAAGAAAGACCATGTGTAACGATATAAGTAATGGAGGCCTGAACATGATTGACATAATTTCTTTACAAAAATCATTTCTGATTAATTGGGGAAAAAGTTTTATTCAGATGAAAGTTGCGATTGGAAAGTAGTATCTAATTACTTTTTTAGACGCATTGGGGGAAAAAAAGCATTGGAAGCAAATATAAACAGTGCGCAATTCAAAGGGTGAAAATTGGTGAAAAACATATTTTGGAAAAATGTTTTAATAGAGTATCTTAACTTTCCTCATGAAGATCAAAATATGGAAATTCACCCAGATGAACCAATTTTTAACAATAATAAAATTAAATTCAAAGGTAAAGTACTGTTTTCAACTAATCTAATCGCAAAAAAGTGTTTTTGCGTTAAGCAAATCTACATCAATTCAAGACGTATCATGTCAATTGGGGAATTCAAAGATATATATGGGAATTATAATGGAATAGATCTTGATTATAGTGTAGTCAAAAGCGCTTTATCACGCCTAAAAGTTTCGAACTCAGAAGATTTAATAAAATTTCAAAAAAAGAATATTATTCAAAATCTTTCCAGAAAAGAGTTGTACCAAAATGTTAGAGGAGAAGGATCAATAGAACATGTTAAGGGCTGTGGGGGGGGGGGGGGGGGGGGGGGGGAGCGTAGAGTTACAAGCAAAACATTGGATTTTACCTTATGTTTGTACAAAAGAATCAAGATTAAGGATTTTACAATGGAAGATTATGCATAATATTTACCCTACCAATATATTGCTTCATAAAATGAAAGTTGCAAGTTCAAATAAATGTCGATACTGTGATGAAATAGACTATTCGGAGCATTTCTTTTTTTATTGTAAATCAGTAAAATCTGTATGGCGGGAGATAGAAAGCATAATTAACAGTAAGATAGGGAAACAAATACATATAGATTTGCAAAAAGTAATGGTGGGATTGATTGATTATCCCGGAATCAATGAATCGGATCGTATGTGGATAAATCATTTGATTCTCGTTGGAAAAATGGTTATCTCTAAAATCAAATATGGCCCAAAAAAATATCCATTAGCGATATTAAGAACCGATATGAGGATCAGAAAATTGATATAAAATAAAATAAAATAAAATAAAATATTATTATTGTTATTATTACTGTTTTTGTAGTTGTTATTATCGTAGTTGTAGTTATGATGGTTGTTATTATTATTAGATATTATGGTTCCTGTTTTTGCTAACGTGGTTGTTATAATACTTTTTAGTAGTTTTATCACTAAGTTATATGCTCTATCATAATTATTATTTCTATTGTTGTTGTTGTTATTATTATTATTATTGTTGTTGGTGTTTTTATTATTATTGTTGCTTGTGTTGTTGTTATTAGTGTTATTGTTGTTATTGTTGCTATTATTGTTATCATTATTACTATAATTAATTACTTGAACCTGTGTTTCTGAAGGTGGGTATATTGATTATACAATTTGTATACACATAGTTATGAAAAAACTATCAGTTACATTAAAGCAATAAACCAATCTTATCTTATTAAAA
>NC_088364.1:38250432-38257932 GCF_034508935.2 Berghia stephanieae | reverse complement strand
ATAAATATATATTGTATTATGAAGTAAAATCTGTAAGAAGTACAATATTTGAGATTTAACGTAGTTTACAATTTACGAGAACTTTGCAGAATAGACAAAGCAATGCAATTCTAGTGTTGTAACTTAATTTTGTTTGTGAAATTGTGAATCGATCAATGTTTGTATCTCGAAAGTATTTTTTGTTCTTGAATGTTATTCACATAGATGACTTCCGGCACAGTGTTGCTGTTTTTGTTTTGTTGCTGCTGTTGCTTGTGTTGTTGTAGTTGATGTGACGAGGATACTTATTAGCATGAAGATGATTATGGTTGATGCTGATGGTTATGATGATAATGATGATGAGGAGGATGATGATGATGATGATGATGATGATGATGATGATGATGATGATGATGATGATGATGATGATGATGATTATGATTGTAATGATGATGATGATGAAGCTGGTGGTGGTGGATGTTAGTCGTGGTGGTAGATGTTGATTTTTTAAAATGATGATGATTATGATTTCAAACCGTCGCTTTTTTGTGGAAACTGATGGGAAGAAAAGCAGATGGAGATCACAAAAGAATGGACTCCCTCAAGGATCGGTACTTGCACCTATCCTTTTCAATATTTATACCAACGACCAACCTGAATTTGAGAACATCCGGAGGTTTCTATATGCTAATGATCTGTGTCTTGCATCCCAGGCCTCTGATATCAAGACCAACGAGGAGAGATTAACAGACGCCCTGAAGCCACTCTTTGAGTATTATTTAAAGAACTCACTAAATGCCAACCCAGGAAAAACTCAAGTGTGTGCCTTCCATTTAAAAAACCACCAAGCCAACAGCAAACTGAATATCTCCTGGAATGGGAACATATTGGAGAACAACACATTCCCTGTGTACCTCGGTGTCACCTTAGGCCGCACACTGTCCTTCTCTCCGCACACAAAGAAAACAAAAGCAAAGGTGGCCACAAGAAACAACCTCCTAAGAAAACTGGCAAACACTACATGGGGAGCAGATCCAAAAACAGTCTGGACAACCGCACTAGCCCTCTGCTATTCATCAGCCAAATACGCGTCACCAGTCTGGGCAAGATCTTGCCATGCCAAAAAATTGACCCTGAGCTACATAACACATGCCGGATCATTACTGGTAACTTGAAACCGACTGCAGTTCCAGTCTTCCATTGTCTGACTGGCATTGCACCTCCCTACATTCGAAGAGCCACTGCTTCCAAAGCCCAGAAATAGAAACAGGAAATGGACCAAGGCACCCCCTACATGACCACAACCCAACGACAAGTAGACTGAAGTCGAGAAAGAGCTTCATGACGGAAGAAAGCATCAACCTTGACCATGGAGCTGTATACAGGCTTTCCACATGGAGGGAGTGGGGCAATCATGCAAATGGAGCTGTTGAAGATCCGAGAGAAAAACTGCCCTACGGAACTGAGCTCCCCAGGAATGAATGGGTAACACTGAATAGAGCACGGGCAAAATTGGGAGAATAGCTGGAAGCATGAACAAGTGGGGGGCTGGCTGAGATTAGTGTGTGTACATGTGGATGCCCAGAGCAGATGATGGAGTACATCCTTAGAGAATGCAAGGATGGACCCAGCTGCACTGACCATGACCTAAGAGTCTGCTCCACAGATGCTGTGGAGTGGGTTTGGTGTTGGAGCGACAAACTATGAGGATGATGATGGTAATGTAAATGTTTCTGCTCGAAGCTCGAAGAAATAAGTAACGATGTGAAATTGAATGTAAGCTTCAATTTAATATACGAAAACAGATAAAATTTGAAGTTTCGAGTTTCCCCTTTATCAACAAAACAGGATGAATGAAACACTACTACAGACGGATGAGATAATGTGGTAGTGGCGTTGTAAAGATCTGAATGATGATGATGATGATGATGATGATGATGATGATGATGATGATGATGATGATGATGATATGATGATGATGATAATGATGATGATGATGATGATCCATCCTCTCAAACGGTCGTACCAATTCTAATCAAATTTTATAAGTCAATATTCAGCATCTGTTCTATCCCGACATAACACCATAATATTGAGATGCCTTGTATGACTCGTATTATAAACCATTAACTGCCGTACTAAGGAAAGACACGTATTTTTAATTTGGCCAGAAAACTCGTCCTTCAAATATCGACCGATTTAAATGACCCTCATCTTGGCAAAAACTATTAAACCGGATACTTTATTAAAGAAATTGCGAGGTCCCAGGTTTGAGAGTTTTTGCCAAGATGAGGGTTGTTTCAATCGATAGATATTTGAAGGGTGAATTTTCTTGTCAAATATTTATATACGTGTCTTTCCAGAGTACGGCAGTTAACTGGTTAAACACGTAATAAACAAAAAATGGATATAACAGATTCGTAAAAGAACGAAATACAAACACAGAATGATTCGGGGTCAAAACTAGAGCTGTGGGGGGGACACCGGAACACTCACTGTCCGCAAGACTCATGCGGTAAAGCGATCCATCCAATATTAAGTTTAAGTGAATCGGAACTCGGAACTGTATCGCTTTCAAACCAATTCACATCCGATTGTAAACAAGCTACCCGATATTTTAATTGAATGAGAGAAAATAATTCACTTCCAGTAGGAAATTCCGAAATTGGAGGGATAAGGAACGAGGGGCGGGGGGCATGGGGGAAGGTGAAAGAGAGACAGGTCGCCTGATGACGTAGTGCATGGGAGCGTTATTTGTCTTTTGATGAAAACAGTACGATCTTCTTTTAGCTCCAAGTAAGATTGAATTTCGCCTTTGAAAGGTTAAGTTGTTCGGATTATTGTTCGGGTCTTTTTTCAAACGCAGCTTTGCTGTTTCTATTTTTCTGACTGGCAAACGCTGTACTTACCCACATGGCTTGCACACACAAAACTATTCATCTAGGTCACAAAACGATTCGTCTAGGTTTCGTTTGTGCCATGACAGAAACCAAACCGAGCGGCTTGGAGTTCGGAAGACCTCGCCATAAAAGACTTGGTATTCGCAAGACCCTTATAAACAAATTCCTGCCTCAGCACCAGTCAAAACTCTTCTTCAGCCAATAACAAAAGCAATAACAATAACATTTGCTTTGCTATTGGCTGAAGAAATATTTTGAGCCCGAAACGTTCCGTGTTTGATATTGTGTTCTTTTTCGAAGCTGTTATAGGCATTCTTTTTTTTTTGTTCATTATTTTTACAGCATGCAGCTTCTAGCAGCTTTTATCATTTTAAACATGACTACTTATGTCAAGTTGTATTATAGGCATTGAAACTAACTGCATAAAGGCGGTTCTTCGATTATGTCCATCGTTTCTATATGCTCCTGAAGCGACAGGTTTGACAACAGCTGCAGTCTATTGAAAACGACGAGGACATTTTATATTTATTGAAATTCCAAATTCCATTGTAGACAGTCTATTTATTTTCTAACAATAGTCTACATTTTATTTTATTTCACTTTCTATACTGCACAATACATTTCACCCCCCCCCCCCTTTCCCCTTGTTTGACTTAATTAATTGCGCACCTTTTATAATCTAGTTTTCTATTTAATTTCGTGCTTCCTTACAAAGGAGCATACTATTTCCTGCCCCGTCAATGTTCCTGTTTATTCAATTTAACAACGCCACTGTCACATTATCTCATACGCCTGCAGTGTTTCATTCTTCCTGCTTTGTTGATAAAGGGGAAACCCGAAACGTCCACATTAACTGTTTTCGTTTATTAAATTGAAACTTACAATCAATTTCATATTGTTATTTATTTTTATTCTACCCCTCTCCCTAAATAGTAACGCTTATTGGTATCATGTTTACAATATTAATTTGTGGCGTCAGATTATACATAGTTAAATCTCACTAAAAATCAGATTATTAGAAAAGAAGTATCATTTAAATATTTTAAAATGACGAAATTAGAATCGATTGAGGGGTAGAATAAATGATTTTTTACACTCTTGCTTTTTGAAATTATAACTTTGTTCCCAACGTCTTGCAGCGGTTGGGAACACGCGTCCGGAATTACAAAAAGCAAGCGTCTAAGAATCCTATATTATACAATATTTCACACCACAAAAATGTGCGAAAATATTCTGCAGTCGTTGAACAAATTTTTATCAACGCGTTCAAAGCATTATTCAACATTTTCACAGCTCCTCAGACTTGGATGATTGCCAGGATGGTGAGGACTTCACGATAGAGAAGGATAAAATGCTTGACTTTTTCCGTAACCGCCATTATCCTGACTACATACTAAAACAAGCGGTCGACAAAATCCAAACCATCTCTAGGGAAGCTGTCATGAAACAGTGGACAACAGTAACAGCAAAACAGATCCTAGTCATCACTAACCATCCACACAACAAGGAAGTAGAAACTAACTACCGTCAGATTCTACAGGAGCATGTAGAAATGAGGGATATATTTAACAAACCGCCTCTAATCGCCTACAGACAGGACCGCAATTTGAGGGACATACTAGTTAGGAGCCGCTTGACGATAGAAATGGCCTGTAACCAACGTAAGACGGAGCCTTGTGGACGTTGCAGATGCAGGACATGCCCACATTTATTCGTGGAAAATTCCATCAAATTCCCGGATAAAGTGTGGGACATCCGACACGCATTCCCCTGTACGGATCGCAGTCTAATTTACGCTATAATGCAAACGTTGCCACAAGACATAAGTGGGAGAAACTGGCAAGAGATTAAGCGACAGGTTTGGACAACATCTGCGGTCTATTGAAAACGACGAGGACAAACCTGTCGCCCACCACTTCAATGGGTCTAGTCATCGAGGATTGCACGACATCCAAATCGCCGTCCTTCAGTTCTATCACACCACGAAACAACATAGGAAATACAGGGAGGCAGAACTGATACTTAAACTGAACCCCCTTTCACCTCACGGCATGTACTCGAGACTGGACCTCCTGGCTCCTTCCGCACTAGGACAAAACTGCCCCATGGCAAATTTGTCCTGTCCCACTGGAGAAAACTTCTATTCAAAAGGGGTACCGCACTAGGACAGGACTGTCCCAGGACACAACTCGCGTATCGCTTGCGCAAATGCATTATCAAAATAATAATAATATAATAATAATAATAATAATAATAATAATATAATAATAATAATAATAATAATAATAATAATAATAATAATAATAATAATAATAATAAATCTTTACTGTCCTCAAAAAAGTGGCAATTTGTCATTTGGTTACACATTTATAACAATACAATATTGACATAGACACACTCACAAAGAGACACACTAGTAACATCGTAGTCATCGGAAAAAAACAGGCATCAACAATAACATCATCATCATCATCATCATCATCATCATCATCATCATCATCATCATCATCATCATCATCATCATCATCATCATCACCATTTTCATCATCATCATCACAACCTTCCTATTATTTTCGTTACAATCCTTCACTTTCACCATTGCCCTATAACAGCATCACCATCTTCATCATACTCCATATTATATTATTTCCTGTAACAAGCTATGAGTGGGAAAGCCTGCGGTCCTCCTCTCTCTCTCTCTCTCTCTCTCTCTCTCTCTCTCTCTCTCTCTCTCTCTCTATCTATCTATCTATCTATCTATCTATCTATCTCTATTTCTCTCTGTTCTTTGACGCTTATGTCAGAAATAGTAATATCTTCAAATTATATACATAACATGCAATTTTGTTATAGTAACGTTACATAAAATGAGATAATGAGATTTGCACATCAAATTTCCTCCCTCTTTCCTTTCTAAGGGTAAGAATCTTGTCCTTCCCACCCTCCCCCCCCCCCTCTCTCTCTCTCTCTCTCTCTCTCTCTCTCTCTCTCTCTCTCTCTCTCTCTCCCTTTCGCTCTTCCTTCTTCACTATCTTCTCTGTATGTGAGGAATAACTATCGATGTTGTGAGTTTGTCCAAAATGTCCAAAATGTCCAAAACACCCGCCAGCAGGACACAACGCACCAATACACAAAACCACATGCAATCCCGAACGCCCAAAGTCCGACCGCTAGAATTCAGTGAGAACCATTCATAAAAAGCGGTCGGCGATAAACAACTATAAGGAGCTGAGTTACTTCAATTTTGTTTCTCCCATATGCAACTAAGCTAAACATATTAATATTATTACTATATACTCTAAATATATTTGGAGCCCTAATCATACTCTCTTAAACATATTAATATTATTACTATATACTCTAAATATATTTTGAGTCCTAATCATACTCTCTTATGTCATAAAATAACATGAGTGCAACACACACACACACACACACACACACACACACACACACACACACGCATGAACATAAACATACCAATTTCCCTTGTTCACTCTCTTACTCTCTCTCTCTCTCTCCCTCTCTCTCTCCCCTCTCTCTCTCTATCTCTCTCTCCTCCCTCTCTCTTCGTCTCTCTTAAACACACAAAAACAAACACGTACACACACACACACATATATACATACACGAACGCACAGAGTTCCTGTCATCCTGCTCTTTCACATTTATTTAAAGAAGTGATATATATATATATATATATATATATATATATATATATATATATATATTATATATATATATATATATATATCATTATATATTATATATATATATATATATATATATATATATATATATATATATATATATATATTTATGAGTGTTGGTGGGTACTTGTAGGTACGAAAGTGCTCGATAATGGTGGTTAGAGCTAATATATAATGTAAATTTTCACTCACATTTTTTGCCGAGACGACTCGTTTCTGTGTTTTTCCTTTAATTCACACTTCTTCAGTCGGCATAATCCATTCTGTCATGTCCGTAGAAAACTCCACAAAATTCACACTTCTTCAGTCGGCATAATCCATTCTGTCATGTCCGTAGAAAACTCCAGGTTGGAGTTTTCTACGGACATGACAGAATGGATTATGCCGACTGAAGAAGTGTGAATTAAAGGAAAAACACAGAAACGAGTCGTCTCGGCAAAAAATGTGAGTGAAAATTTACATTATATATATATATATATATATATATATATATATATATATATATATATATATATATATATATATATATATATAATGCAATAATGTTACAGTAAAGTTGCATATAATGAGATTCCCACATCAAATTTACATTTTAGATTATTATCTGGGTGTCAAACACTATTTAATATTATCAACACTTCCACAGAAACGTACACACAAATTCAGAAAGCTCCAGTGCACTCTCTCTCTCTCTCTCTCTCTCTCTCTCGCTCTCTCTCTCTCTCCCTCTCTCTCTCTCTCTCTCTCTCTCTCTCTCTCTCTCTCTCAAAAAAGATGTATTCTTATTAAATGGATGAAATGGAGGTTGCATATTTCTGTGCTTAACTACGCAGAAAAAAAAAGACAAATGGAAGGAGGAAATAATATTGGATGCATCCTTTAATGACCCAAAGATTGCTCAAGGGTCAAAT
>NC_088364.1:38240432-38247932 GCF_034508935.2 Berghia stephanieae | reverse complement strand
TTTCCAATGAGAGGGGTAGAATAATGTTTAATACGAAACAATTCAGATATAGATGAGTACCTTATTAAAGGGAGTCCTGTTATTTGTTATTGTAAAAATGCTAGGGCAAACGAGATCATCTAATAGGTTTCATAATATGATCTGCTGTCGTCTGAATATTTTTTTTCTTAATTCTGAAGGGCATTGATCATGGTAAAGTCAATGAAAAATATGCTATTTAAATGATCATATATTCATTTTTAAAAATTGGATCATAATAATAGCAGTAATAATAATAATTAATTAATAAAATTTTAATGTTAGGCAGGACATGTTACATAATATTATCATTGATATGTGTATAAACCGACGTGTACATACGTTTTGCAGGTCTGACATCCGAACGCAATCACGAGCCTCGTTTAACATTATTGTAATGGACAATATTTTGCATCATTATTTTAAAGATTTACAAAATGAGCCCATGATTAATTGGGTTATCAGACCTTCAAATAAGTGGACGTCGGTAGAAAGGGGAAAAAAGATAAAGAAATAAATACAAATAAAATATTCCATTTGCCTTCCTATACAGAAAAAGATAATAGATAATGTAACAGATGCTGTTATTATTATGATTAACACAGAAACAATAGGTCGAATTAGCTGTAATGTTTCTATCTAGAGACTTTATTAAAACTGTTTTATTCTCGTGTCCCACAACGTATAATTCCTTTGTCATCATTCCAACATACACAATGTGAGTTATCCCTTGACCGGCGAGAGTGAATGAATGCCTTTCAACTCGCTATTTCTACCTTACAATAATAATTAATTATGTATCATAATGGGGTGTCCCGATTGCTCGGTCGGTAGAGCACTCGATTCACAAGCAAAGGGCCCGAGTGCGATCCCGGATGAAGTGGAGATTCTCTTTTCTTTTCTGTCCTCCTCCCCCCCCCCCCCACCAGTGATTGGACTGATCGAACATTGTGGAAATTACTAGCATCCAATCCAAAATGTTACGAGCTTTTACTAATGTCTCTTTAAATAATAGAAATCGGGATGAACTCCGAGCACATGGGCCCAATGACTCTGATGGACTAATCATAATGATGATGATGATAATGATGATGACGATGATGATGATGATGGTGATGATGATGATGATGAGGATGATGATGATGATGATGATGATGATGATGATGATGAGGATGATGATGATGATGATCATAATGATAATAATAATAATAATAATAATAATAATAATAATAATAATAATAATAATAATAATAATATAAATAACAAGAAAAAGAAGTTTTAAAGTTTCAAAGTTTATTCAATCTTAGGCTTTCGCCAATAAATCAACAGTTTGATGGCAACATACATGAAAGTGGAAAAAAAAAAAAAAGGTAAATGGAACCAAAAAATAAACTGATACACCACACAAAAATACAACAATCGTAATAACATCAATACGTTCAATAATAATAATAATAATAATAATAATAATAATAATAATAATAATAATAATAATAATAATAATGATAATAATAATAATAATAATGATAATAATAATAATAATAATAATAATAATAATAATAATAATAATAATAATAATAATAATAATAATAATAATAATAATAATAATAATAACAATAATAATAATAATAATAATAATAATAATAAGAAGAAGAAGAAGAAGAAGAAGAAGAAGAAGAACAACAACAACAACAACAAGAATATCAATAATAATAACAATAATAATATTACCATCATCCCTACACCCCAATCATCACCGTTACCACCACCACCATTATCACTACCACTATCACGATCACTTTTACATTTCCAATCAGTTTTTCTCATTTAAAATAAAATTTAGAAAAAAAAAAATATATTGATACCCATCACAACAGACCTCCTCACTACCACGAAAATTCCCGTAGTACTACGGCTAAATCCCGGGCTGGATATAATAAAGGTTTTTAATTAAATGTCATTTCTTGAAAACGAAGATCTGGTGCCAGAGCTATCACATAGAGTTAATATTTTTTTCCCCGCATTATAAGGACAAACTGGTGGTTTTTAAGGGGAGTTAAAATGTCTACGATGTTATTTACCCTGAAAACTACTTATTACATTTTCCTATTTCAAGTAGGCAGGTCGGCTATGATAAGTATCAGTTCCATAGTCAAAATAAGACAAACAAAAATAACTTTCATTTTAAGAAGAAGAATGATAATATCCAAAGCAACAAGGGCATTGTAATATTAAAGTTTTACTGTCATAATAGTATAGGTGCCTTTTAAGACCGTTTTCTAAGCGACAGCGACTTATAAGATTTATTTTCATTAATATAACAACACTATGGACTATCTGACATTACCGTTAGAGTAATGACGACGACGACGATGATAATGATGACAATAATAATAATAATAATAATAATAATAATAATAATAATAATAATAATAATAATAATAATAATAATACTAATAATAATAATAATAATAATAATAATAATAATAATAATAATAATAAAATAATAACAATAACAACAATAATAATAATAACAACAATAATAATAGTATTAATAATGATGATGATAGTAATAATAATAATAGTAATAATAATAATAATAATAATAATAATAATAATAATATAATAATAATAATAATAATAATAATAATAATAATAATAATAATAATAATAATAGTAGTAATAATAATAATAATAATAATAATAATAATAATAATAATAATAATAATAATAATAATAATAATAATAATAATAATAACAGCCACATGTAGTACTTAATCCATACAGACGCAATAGATAGAACGAAGATGACGTCACTCAGGTCTTTGTTATTGTTTTTTGCCATCCACGTTTATGAATACTTCTCACTAAACTGTGTGAACCAGACAATAAAAGTTCGTGGTTACACATTATTTTGTGTGTTGATCCATAATACTTCCGGATGGCTTCTTAGCCAGGTGCATACTATTTATAAGCACTTTACAAACACACGCTCACAAGCACACAAACACATACAGACGCGCGCACACACACACACACACACACACACACACACACACACACACACACACGCCCCACTCCCCCACCCTCCCCCTGCAATAGTCTTCAAAAGTCGTGACGTCATCCCGCGCAGCAACGCATGGTAACGAACCGGCTGGCTCTAAACAATCGAGAAAAATGGCGACACTAACTTTATTTCCATCTCCGCCCTTATGAAATAATAATAATAATAATAATAATAATAATAATAATAATCTTTATTGTCCAAATTAAAGGCAATTCATGTGAGGTAAACAATACTCAGTTTGGTTCATGGTATGAACATCAACACATTTACAAATACAGACACAGCCATACACGAACATACACGCTTGCACATTGTTTCTACACGTGTATACAAAAGAAATGAGCGTACATACAAACCATATACATACATACATACATACATACATACATACATACATACATACATACATACATGCAGACATACATACAAACCAGCATATCATCGTATATGCATGCCTACATTCATACATACATACATACATACATACATACATACATACATACATACATACATACATACATACATACATACATACATACATACTATATACATACACACAGACACACACACAGACAGATAGAACGATACGATATATTTACTGGGACAGCAGATAACCATATTATAAATATAGTGTCTTATATTAAGAAGAAGATGGCAATGATTGTGATGATGATGATGATGATGATGATGATGATGATGATGATGATGATGACTACGATAATGATGATGATGATGATGATGATGATGATGATGATGATGATGATGATGATGATGATGATGATGGTGATGATGATGATAACGACGGCGGCAATGTCGATGATGATGATTCACGACACTGCTTCTCGTTATTTTCATTGGTTGTCTCATTTTTCCACAGAAATACTTCTCCAATGAGCATAAAAGTGTCTCGCGAGGTGAAAATCATCATCAGTCAGGTCATGTTTTGACTTTCACTTACTCAGATGGCATGATGTTCGGCAAAGTTCAAGCCAGCACGAAGAATAAAGAGTATTCTGTGAATGTAAGTCATTTCGTCTTCTGACTCTCACTCTCAAAATCTCACATCCCCGTAAAACTACTGTTGGACAATAATCAGTTTACTTTGAGTTTAAGTTGATTTAGTATATCCAATGGAAAGATTTTACTGTTTACGTTCGATTTTAGCTAGAGAGAGTCATTGAATCATTGTGTTTTTATCTTATGGACCACGGACTTTGAGTCTTTGACTTTGAGGTCTTGCTTCGCTAATTTTCGTTGCTATTGACTATAGTCTACTACATACTATTAAGTATCGTATTGTAACCTTTATTATAATACTCATATGAGCATCACAATCACCAATCAAGCTAGACATTTTATTATACTTCATGTGGTAGGCATAGGGGCAGCGTGGATCAGCGGTACGGTCTTTGCTTCGTACCCGAAAGGTACCGAGTTCGTTCACCCGCCGCTGCGCTGTGTGGCCTTGAGCAAGTCACCTCGCCCTAGCTCAATTTGCAGCGCTGCACCGCGGTTATTCCAGTCTTCCCTGGGAATAGACCCTAGAGACAAATTTCCTCTATGGGATGAATAAAGGGAATTTTATTTATTTATTCAGACCAGTGTTAGTCACGGTAAACTAAACTTCCTATGGGGTTAAGGTGTAATGTAAATGTTGCTGCTTGAAACTCGAAGAGATCAATAACTTTGTGAAATTGAATGTGAACTGCAATTTAATATACGAAAACAGATAAAATGGACGTTTCGGATTTCCCCTTTATCAACAAAGCAAGATGAATGAAAGAACCACTTAATCTTTTTTAAATTGAGCTTTTATATAGCGTAATATCCACTAAATGTGCTCAAAGTGCTTTACAAGGGGTCCCTGGCCAACAGCAACATTTAACATGTAAGACGGGACATGATGCCTGTTAGGCGATATTACAATTTTTTCGGACAGAGACAACGCTGTTAATGGCCAGGTACTCATTTGACACCTAAGTACGGTGAGAGATTGTGAGTAAAGAGCCTTCTCCAAGGACTCAACTATGAGCCGAGCGAGGCCCAAACCCAGGACCTTCTGAGCTAAAAGCGAGTGTCATACTACAAGACCACAACAGACGTTTTATTTGTTTGTTTGTTTTTTGCCTATTGAGCATGGTCGCAGCTCTAAATTTGAATCTTTTATTCTTTTACTTCCACAGATCTATCTTGATGATGCCTTGGGTTGATTCAGTCCAAAACTAATTTGTCATATTTTATTTAACAATGTTAATTACATTGAACATACATTGATACAACAATGCCATAATTTGTCATGTTTATCATGTAAAATCATGTATGGGTGACCTACAAAACCATTACCGTATTTTGAATGATGATTTGATGATGATGAACAAAATATGTGTTGTACAAAATAAATGGCAAAGCTAACAAAATGCAGTCTCCTTAATAAGAGGAGACTGGAGATTGACAAGTGTTGCAACTAATTGAAAAATAATATCAGATGTTTCTCTTAACATGGTTGGAATATATGAGAGGATGTTAACATTTTTCAGTCTTCCATTAGCCCTCTCAACATGAATTCTACATGAAGCAATTTCTTTTGTTAATAAAATCTCATTTTCAGTAAATTTATTATGTAAAAAGGGAGGGATATTTACAGTTACTCCTTGAGGTAAAATATCTTGAATCAGGAAACCTTTATCTGCTAAAATTAAATCTCCAGGGCTTAAAATTAAAAGTTTTAGTAATCCACAATTTTGTACAATGACCTTATCCGAGACAGACCCGGGATAAAGTTTAGAAACAAAATTTATCACACCATTTGGACTCACACCAAGAGCTTTAACAGAATTCATGGACCTATAAGAAGAATAAGTTAACCGTTGTTTATCCATTTCTTTAGGAATAGCAATTTGGTCATCTGTACAATCAATGATCATTTTGCAATTTAGAAATCTTAAAAATGATGATGGAGCTGATAGTTTATTTTTATGTCTAGAAGGGCATGTAACCTTCATAACATTTTCAAAGAGAAGCTTATGCCTTATGTAAAACATGAATAAAAGTTTGTATAATATTTGTTATAGTACTTTCACTAACGCTAAACAATTGTGAAATATGAAGGTTAGTGTAGTTCTGTCTAAGTTTCATAAGTGTAATGAAAATTTTGTCTTTTAATGCAACTGTCTCTTCCTGAACTTCCCATCCACTATAATAAATAATGTTACCTCTAAAACACTCAACTTATTGAACAATAATATTAAATATTTTAAAAGAATGTACACCTGTCTCCATTCGAAGAACTTTTTCTGTAAGGCTTGAAACAGTGTAAGTGCATTGAATCTAACTAAGTTGTTGTTTTTTTAAGCTAGCTATTCCCTTATGTTTGTCTGTAATTTCTTGTTCTTGAATTAAATTTATTGTTCTATTTAAAATATCCTCACTTGTTCTACAATCTGTTTTTTTAAAGATGGAATCCTGTGATGATGGTGACGAGAGTTGAGATGATGATGAGGGAGAAGATAATGATGATGAGGATGATGATGAGGAGGAAAATAATGATGATGAGGAATCTGGTTTTTTTAAAGGTGGGACTTTGTGATGATGATGAAGAGAGTTGAGCTGATGATGATGATGATGATGATGATGATGATGATGATGATGATGATGATGATAATGATGGTGATGATGATGATGATCATGATGATGATGATGATGATGGTGGTGGTGGTGGTGGTGGTGGTGGTGGTGGTGGTGGTGGTGGTGGTGGTGGTGGTGGTGGTGGTGGTCTTCTTGATGTTGGTGCCAATTGAGATGGGGTGGGAATTCCTTGTGTCACTTTTCTTTTCTTTCTTTCTGGCTCTGATGGAAATAATTTATTTTTATTTCTGTCAAACAATTCACGGAGGTTGGCTTTGTCACCATCTCTGAAGTGACAAGAACACACTCTTGATGATGATGTTGGATCTTTTGTCCTTTCTCCTGAAAAGAAAAGATTAAAAAAAAACAATAATTCTGTTGGGCATATTGATATTATTTAATTTGATAAGTACTTTGTTTTAGACTATCTTGTTTGACACCAGCTCAATGCATGATAAATCAAAGGTGTGCAAGAGACTAGGTTACTGGTGGGTCTCTCGCTTGTCTTTTATGAAATCGCACATTCAGCAAAATGTCGCCCTTCCTCATTACTTCTTTTGATGATTTTGACTAGGTATATAAAAATATGAATTCTTAAATTTACACATTTAAAGTTGATCTTGGGGTTGAGTGGGGCAAGACTGGCGTTTTCTATTTATTTCAGTCAGCACTGTACTGGCCAGTGCGGTGATGAAAACGTTGGAGTGTCAACAATCGGGCATTGGTAAAGGAGAGAGGTCCCTGCCGCCATCTTGCTTTGTTCACACAGAGTTGCCACCTCGGCTGTCGGG
>NC_088364.1:38217932-38235432 GCF_034508935.2 Berghia stephanieae | reverse complement strand
CAACATGGTGCAGAATGGTGGAGAGGGAAAGAAATGATGGTGGCATATATTCCTGGCAGCGAGTAGAAACTAAAGCATTGGACCGGAGCAAATGTTGTGGGGGAGCGGAGGGTGGAGCTGTTCAGGCCTCGTGCCCTTCCTGGCGGTGAGAGAATTAAGGTTAGGGTAAGGTACATTGATGGGAATCGAACGGTACCCTTCGCCTGGCATTGAGAGTGAAACTCCATGATCACCATCCGCCACTCCAAAATTTGTGGTTTCGAATGTTGTGTCTATCTTGAGCTCGATAATGTTGGAATACTAAACATCAAAATGAGAATACGAGGAAGACACCAGAAGCTTTAAGCTCAACTGGTGTATCGTGTGTTAGCACCTTAATTGATATTATGATATTTCTATTGATGTAGTTGGCACTATAGAAATAGTATCCATTACTAGGTGACCACGGAATAGTGCAATCAAGGGAAATTCTTAATTACTTAGATTCCCTTTTTTCAAATCTGCATCAACGTTGTGTAAGAAAAACGTTATCTATCCGCATTTGATAAAAAAGTTGAGAAAAAGAATAATTTCTAATCTACTATCATCAAAAGAATATCAAATTACAACCAATTATTTCCAACATTGTAATTTGGCTGGCATTGTTATACTTGATAATCAAGTCATTTAAAACAACTCGACCCCTTCTTTCTAACAAAACTGAAACTTTACAAGGAAGCGACATCAGACTTTAATTGGTCTCATGCACAAAGAGAGAAAAAGCACACAAAACCACATAAATCAAAGTCTTGTCTAGATATATCTTTTTTAAGTTTCACATTTTTATCAGTTCCATTAAATTTCTCTGCATTATCGTTAAACACCTGAAACAATGACGTCATATATATTCTGCCTTTGAAAAAGTAAATAATTAACCAGTTAACTGCTGTACCCGGGAAAAAAAACACATTTTTAAAATTCGGCCAGAATATTCGTCCCTCAAATATCGATCGATTTAGATTACCCTCATCTTGGCAAAAGCTCTCAAACATCGTAAAGTCCCAGGTTTGAGAGTTTGCCAAGATGGGGGTCATTTCAATCGATTGACATTTAAAGGACGCATTTTCTAGCTAAATTCTTAAATACGAGTTTTTCTGAGGTACGGTGGTAAATTGGTTAATAGTAAAAAATAAAAGGAAAGTTATATTCTATATCCCAAAATGTGTCCTGAAATAAAATGTAGATTTCTACAAAGACATTTTGAATCATAATATTCTTGTCGTGAGTCGAGTCATCATAACATGTATATTTATTGCAGCAAAGTGAACTATAAAGAAATAACAGTTACTCAACACGTGAGTAGAAATAACAACTCGACGACCCACCATAATAATAATATCTTTTTCACAACCCAAAAATTTATCCTGACTTCAAATAATGTTTAGATACCTTCTTGTTCACAAGCAAGCTTCTCTCCCGTTTATTATAATTGGTTGTGTAAGTTTGTCTCATGCATTCGGTAAGACCACACAGCTTTTTGCTTTACATTTAAAGGAATAAAATAAAGTTGTACACAAACCAATATATTTGGATTGCATTTACGGCCATTCTTCCCATTGCCTAATCTTTATCTACATGTAGCACATCAACTCTAAACGGTATGGCATTGGGGTGAAATATATCCCTTGATAGGAAACTCTTTGCTTTAATATACGTATTTATATGCATATATATATATATATGTGTGTGTGTGTGTGTGTGTGTGTGTGTGTGTGTGTTTGTGTGTGTATCAGGTAGTCACAAAAACGCGCCGCCTTTTGGCGGCTTGTATCTCTAAGACTCTTCATTGTATTTCTTTCAAATTCAAAATACAAATAAAACAAATCCTTATACGTAGACTATTGTCGAAATTTTCTGGATATGAATTGAGAAGCAAAAAAGATTCAGTGATTTTCCAAACCGTGTTCAGAAATACAATATCAGAGAAAAATGACGCAACATTGCATCGAGAAAAATGGCGAATATCTTAACTTTTGTTGCCATTTTTAGCAAATGTTAATTATGTCATCATAAACATTATTTTCATCATAATTCTCCTCATCATGTAAGAAAGCAACTATATAGAACACTCATATGAGTATTTTGGTCCAACCATTACAAAGTTAGTACTTTAAGTGATCAATAGATCCACTGTCCTCTTTAATGACCCAACGTAGTCTCTTTTTCTAACTTGAAATGCACTTCCGAATTTCCTCGCAGCATAAAATAATTCTTTCTCCCAAGGTTTCTTCTGTAAATGCAGATCTTTTTCCATTACAAACCTTCTCGGTCAATTAATTCCTAAATTGCGTTATCAATGGATTCGGGCCAGGTGGTTGAGAAACCAGTTGTCTTTCTCTATGAAGTAAATATTCTTACTTCGAAGAAAAGCTTGTGTTCTTTTGTTCGTCTTGGATGTAGCGCCATAGTGTTGAAAAATGAAATTCCTTCCTGGATAAATAAAAGGTGTTCACAGTCTGACTAAAGTTTTTCTTCCAATAGTTTTATGTAATTATCAGCGTAGAGTTTCCCAGACATAGCAAGTGTCTTCTTTTTAAAAATTACAACGCGCAAAAGCCACAATAAGTTGCGTCATCTTTTTGATATCGAAACTTTTAGGTTTGTATTTTTTTTCGTGACCACCTGATATGCACAGAGTACTCATATTATTATGTCAATGACAAGAACGGATGTATTTTGTTTGTTTTTATTTATCATTTTCTTCTACGTCTTTATTTGTTTCTCCCTTTTAATATTCTTATCTTAAAGAATATGCAATGTGCAATGTCCAATATAGATATCGTTACTTATGTTTAAAGGGCATTTAAGGAACATTTTTAAAGCTCTATTACTGATGATACTATGATATGATACGATATGTCAAAACTATTTTTTAGGTCAAAATGACCATGAATATGAGGTATCAGAGTTTGTCACGTTTAGGAACTATAATTACTATACTGTCTTCATGAAACTTGAAGTCTATCTATAATTTTCTACATTTTTGACTATAAACTCTTGTCTTGTTCTACATGTTACGTGTTGCTGTATCCAGATACCCTTTGTAGGGCTGAGTCAAAGCTTTCTTCATCTTAGAAGTGTTTCGTATCTCAAACACCAACACAATCACCAAATGCATGACTATATGAAGTGACAGCTTCAATCCGGTGGGAGAAAAAACGTTCAAGGGAAACAACTGAATATTATTTAAATTTTTTTCAAGTTTACTAAAGTTGTTTCCCTTTGATACTTTTAAACTGATCTAGTGGCCAGAAAAGTACTAGTAGTAGTAGTAATAATAATAATAATAATAATAATAATAATAATAATAATAATAATAATAATAATAATAATAATAATAATAATAATAATAATATAATAATAAATAATAATAATAATATATAATAATAATAATAATAATAATAATAATAATAATAATAATAATAATTAATGATAATATAATAATAATAATAAGTAATAATAATAATAATAATAAAATAATAATAATAATAGATAAAATAATAATAATAATAATAATAATAATAATAATAATAATAATAATAATGATAATAATAAGAAGAAGAAGAAGAAGAAGAAGAAGAAGAAGAAGAAGAAGAAGAAGAAGAAGAAGAAGAAGAAGAAGAAGAAAAAATGTAAATTTATATAGCGCTTACGCCGAAGCTTCGAACCGCTTCACATTGACCATCAGTAAAAAAAACATTACACACTGCAGATTCGGACATACGAACAAAATCTCACACGCATCCAATTACACACACACCGACACTCATACACACACACACATCCATATACACACTGTACATCAATATATTACTCGCACACACATACACACACACATTTATATATATATATATATATATATATATATATATATATATATATATATATTATAGATAGAATACACACAATCATACACACACAAACACATCATATACACGTACACACTAAATATACATACATTAATATAACATATATACATAGACAGATACACACACACACACACACACACACACACACTTAACAAAATGTATACACGAGTACACACACACACATACATACACACACACGCGCGCGCGCGAACGTACGTACACATGTATGCACTTTGCAATAATTCCTGGCATAATCTAATTTAAATACTTCCCAAAGAGATAGGTTTTCAGTTTATTTTTTGAATTTATCAACGCTGCATTTAAGTCTGACTGACAGTGGGAGCAAATTCCAAGTGATGGGACCTACTTCACTGAGTGATCTGTCGCCAAATCGTTTAAGATTAGTTTTTGGAAATTGAAGATGATACAATTTTGAGGACCTGAGATTTCGAGTGGGGTTGTAGGGCACAATCATGTCTTGAATGTAGGCAGGGCTTCGTGAATTGATGGCATCATAACAAAGTAGAGCAATTTTGTATTCAATACGAGCTTTAACCGGTAGCCAGTGTAATGCCCAGGTCATCGCCTTGACACCCATCGAGTCACTGCGACCAATACCTAGGACACGCCTTGCTGCTCTATTCTGAACTTTTTGTAGTTTTTCGAGTTTTATGTCAGGCAGACCAGCAAGTAGCGAGTTACAGTAATCAAGGCGTGAGAGTATCAGTGCACAAACGACCGTCTTCAGCAAATGGAGAGGAATGTATTCTTTCATTCGATGGATTCTCTTTAATTCAAAATTCATGGTTTTGATCATCTGGTTTATTTGATGTTCCATGCTGAAACAGTAGTCGCCATGGTTTTTCGCTTTGGATGACATACTGATGTGACAATCACCAACAAGTAGGGCCTATTGATCGTAATATAGTCTTTTTAATATTTGACGGAGTGCCGCAAAGCATGATCTCATTAAGTTTTAATTTATGGTCCTGCATCCAATGCCAAATAGACGAGCAGCATTGCACAATATCCGATGAAGCCCTATGTATTCCCGATGGCACAGCGGATTTGTACAACTGCGTATCATCGGCATACATATGGTAATTCACACCATGTGCAGAAATGACTCGCCCAAGTGGCATTGTATACAGGACTTAAAGTACAGGGCCGAGTACCGAGCCCTGAGGAACTCCAAACTTCAGTGGTAAGGGTCTGACTGGGTTGTACCAGTCGTAATAATAATAATAATATTGATAATAATAATAATAATAATAATAATAATAATAATAATAATAATAATAATAATAATAATAATAATAATAATAATAATAATAATAATCATAATAATAATAATAATAAGAAGAAGAAGAAGAAGAAGAATAAGAATAGTAATGATGATGATGATGATGATGATGATGATGATGATGATGATGATGATGATGATAGTAATAATCGAGAGGGCGTGGTATGGTATCAACTTCAGATGATATTTTAAAAATAAGATTAAAATTGAAATTGAATTTTACACAGCGTGTTAACCGCGACAATTAATAACCGTGTTGAGACGATTGGTCAGAAATATTATAAACATTTTTGTCTTTTTTTAAAAACTATTTATTAGTTTATTTATTTATTCTCTTTTAACATTTCCTGTAAATCATACATTAACATTGTCATTTTGGCAAGAGCATATTATGTCAGTGTCTATGCAGCCAAGCTTTGAGTACCATATAATATGGTGTCAGTCGACAGTGCTTTGTCCGTGCGGCTATGTGGTCTTGTGGTATCATACTCGCTTTCGGATCGGAAGGTCCTGGATTCAAGCCTCGCTTGGCGCATAGTTGAGTCCTTGGAAAAGACTCTTTACTCACATTCTCTCACCTTACTCAGGTGTAACATGAGTACCTGGCCGTTAACAGCGTTGGCTTTGGCCGAAAAAATTATAATATCGCCTAACAGGCGTCATGTACCATCCTTCATGTTGAGTGTTGCTGTTGGCCAGGGAACCCTTGTAAAGCGCTTTGAGCACGTTTTGCGCTATATAAAAGCTCTATTTTAAAAGTCTGAAATAAGAACCTGTTCTCTTCGGTTCCAGTACAGTGAGAGTCTTATGTGCTTTAGGCGTGCTCGCATCATGTTATGGAAAGAAATAGATGGCCTCCATACACAGATATCACTACGAAACTCGATGGAATTGACGATGATCTTAGGAGAACCGTGAAATTCGTTACAAGCATCGGAAGAAGGCTGAGGAAGAGAAGAAAAAAGAACAAGAAAAGAAGAGGAAGAAGAAGAGAAGAAGAAGAGAAGGAGGAGGAGAGGAGGAGGAGAAGAAGAAGAAGAAGAGAGAAGAAGAAGAAGAAGAGAAGAAGAAGAAGAAGAAGAAGAAGAAGAAGAAGAAGAAGAAAGAAGAAGATGAAGAAGACGAAGAAGAGGAAGAAGAAGAAGAAGGAGGAGGAGGAGAAGGAGGAGGAGGAGGAGGAGGAGGAGAAGAATGAGGAGAATGTGGAGAATGAGGAGGAGGAGGAGAAGAAGAAGGAGGAGAAGGAGGAGGAGGAGGAGGAGGAGGAGAAGAATGAGGAGAATGTGGAGAATGAGGAGGAGGAGGAGAAAAAGAAGGTGAAGAAGAAGAAGAAGAAGAAGAAGAAGAAGAAGAAGAAGAAGAAGAAGAAGAAGAAGAAGAAGAAGAAGAAGAAGAAGAAGAAGAAGAAGAAGAAGAAGGAGGAGGAGGAGGAGGAGGAGGAGCAGAGAGAGAGGAGGAGAAGGAGGAGGAGAAGAAAAAGTAGGCGAAGAAGAAGATGAATAAGAAGATTAAAACTGTTGTACTTAACTGATGTTCTTGCAGTGGGTATTAGTATTGTCATGACTCGCATAATTATCATGATCGAGCACCAAGAGGATAAGTAAGTAAGTAAGGTCACTCCTGATCACCATCAAATTAAACCCCGAGTTATTTGTGGTGTTGGTTGTATTGTGTGGCTTGTATCAGCAGCTTATGGCGTACAAGATGGGTTGGAACCCAGATTATTGTGTTCACTGGAATGCGGAAGCTAAAACTCGCACAACCTTACGACACAGGGGATACCAATTGACTCAAATAATACTGAGATTATTTATAGATTATTGTGACCCATTGTGCCAATCTGGTATTGACCAGTTAACTGCGGCACTCTGGAAAACTCATATTTAAAAATTTGGCCAGAAACTCGTCCTTCAAATATCAATCGATTTAAATGACCCTCATCTTCGCAAAAACTCTCAAACCTTGGACCTCACGAGGTTTGTCTAAGTCCCAGATTTGAGAATTTTTGAGAGTTTTTGGCAAGATGGGGGTCCATATTTGAAGGATGAGTTTTCTGGCCAAATTTATAAAAAAGAGTTTTTCAAGAATACAGCAATTTATAAGTTTTAACAAATTTGAATGTTTATATAGCCCAAAATCGTGGCAAAAGCGCTGTACCAGGGGGCCCAAGCGAACTATAACACAACGTGTAGGACGATATATGACGCCTGCAAGACGATATCACAATTTATTTGTCAACAGAGACAACGCCGTTAACGGCTATATGCTCATTTTACATCTGTGAACGGTGAGTGAAAGTGAGTAAAATGTAAAGAGCCTTTTCCAAGGACTCAACTTAACGCCACTCAGAGTGGGATTTGAACATGGGATCCACCGATACCAAGGCGAGTGTCATATCACTAGAACACAATGCTGAAATTAAGTAGATGAATAAAATTGAGTTTACAGTCAATGTGCCTACGGTAATGATATTTAGACCCCGCGTCTAAGCTTTTTTAAAGGTTAAGCACAATAAAACACCTCCTTTGTATTGACACATTTATTTTGAGAAGACTGATTACAATTTAAATGAAAGAACACTTATTTGAATTTCACATAACCTTTAATAAGAGCTAGACTAGAAAGTTTTAAAAACCTTTAAATATTCTGTGAAACTTTCATGCATAGACAGAGTTTATCAAAGTTATATAAATAACATTCATTGTTAATATAATAATATTGAGTATTAAACATAATACATAAATAAGTGTCATAGTCAATATCCATAGTATAATCTCTTTTTACATTCATTTGCCATGACCAACTTTATACATAGATAATCTCATATATAATTCACAAAGAAGTGCCATAGTCTTTTGGTCAAAAATTAATGACACAAAATTGGTTTTCTTACAAGGATGAATGCGATTTAATAGATTTTGACACTCCACTCCTTTATTACAAACTTAAATATTTTGTCATACATTGACAAAATGTAATATTCTGTTGCATAAACCATTGTATCTCCTTTCTTCTCTTTCACGTATGCTGGCATCATTTTGTAAATAAATTATTGGCGAAAGCGTAAAAATGAATAGAATGAAATTAAAATTGTTATCTGGCGGATAGTACTTGGAAATAGACTGTTGCCTTCCAGATAATTGCGTGTCAGAAGTGTTTGTTAACACATCAATAAAAGGAATACACCCCCACTCCATAAAAATATCAAGGCTCTATAGAGCAGCTTTCTGTGCCTATTGTCAGAATTAGTAATTACAATTGTCAAAGTCTTTTGTTAGATTAGCCATACCTATGAACGTTTTAAAACCGTCTGGCCATAGCAGGCTATATTATGACTTAACAAGCCAAACCGCTCAATTAATTGGCTCAAAATAATCAATTAGTCATAACAATGTTTTGATACAGTGATGTATTGTTTTATAGTGATGAAAAAAAACCTCAACAGAAAAAGAATCATTCAACCACATTATAACATTCCGAGCAATGCTTTCAAATGAGAAGATTGAATGGGGGTATCTATAATTTGTTTAATCTATACAATAAAGACATCTGTCACAGCTCGAAGTACCATTATAATACTTACCATTTTAAAAAATATTTAAAAATTGAGCTTTATATAGCGCAATATCCACTAAATGTGCTCAAAGCGCTTTACAATGCTCCCTGGTCAATAGCAACATTTAACATGTAGGACGGGACATGACGCCTGTTAGGCGATATTATAATTTTCGTACAAAGACAGCGCTGTTAACGACCAGGTACTCATTTTAGACCTGAGTACGATGAGAGAATGTGAGTAAATAGCCTTTTCCGACTCAACTATGCGCCGAGCGCGAGGCTCGAACCCAGGACCTTCCGATCAGAAAGCGAGTGTCATACCACTAGACCACATAGCCGCACTATTATACCATTACATTACTGTGGTTGCAATTTTTTGGGTTTGCATTGCTATAAAGATAAAAATTTAATGGTTTCATTTTGTCACGACAAATATAAAAACATAGAGCACGATTGGGGTGTTTTTTCTAATGTTTCCAGTGGGGATGTCCCATTTTTGGGGGAACCTCTATGTTTACATTTAATCACACAATACAATCGTCTTCACACGGAGGGTGGAATTCAAGGATCACGGGTCTTAACCACTAAATTTGTCACAGCTTCCATTTCAACACTTTTGATTGGATTTATTTGGAAATATATCGGGAGACGTGTTTGTGTTTCTGTTGTTCTTCTTCAGTTTGGAGCGTTTGTCATCGGTTTTATTGTCATTCAGAAGTCAAACTTGCTTTTTACTCTGATTTTTGCCAGCTTTTACGGCATTGGCGATGAGTTGATGGTAAATACAACGAGTGAATTTATTTTAGACTGGATTGAACACGAGGAAAACACGGTGAAATATATTTCCATTGGGAGAGCCGGTACGTATGTGGGAGCTGTTATCGCAAGTCAAATATGTATTGTCATTGTAAACCCAAAAAATCTGAAGCATGATAAAAGAATTGAACATATTACTCTATTCTCTCAGAATGAAATTCTGGACATGGTCCCTCGAAATCTACTTTATGTTGGTGTTGGTTCCATTATCATACAAATAGTTGGATGTTTCTTGTAGAGATCAAAACCCAAAGATAATGAGGAGCAATCTAATGGCGTGGACCATTGTTCTTCTTATAGAGCAATTTCCAATGAATATCTTCAATTACGGTCAGTGGCAAACACGAACAAAGAAAACGATGATGGTACTTGCATGAATGAACGCTCAATGTCCAATGAAAGATCATTGTCTACAAAGGACGTTCTTCAGACTTCGAAATTTTACGTGGTTTTTATTACTTTCTATTTTAAACGCAGTTCTAATCTTATCGTGAACAACAACTACAATTAGTCTTTTGCTCAAGTGTGGATACAAGATGATCATTTCCTAAACAATATCGAAACTTTGGTGCCCGTGATAAACGTGCTTACCGGCGTTTTCTGTGGCTACATGATCGATAGGTTTGGAGTCAAAACTTGCATTACTTACCTCAGCTCCACTTTATCAGTACTGAGCGCAACTTACTTTTTTTATGCCGTTTCTCAACAGATTGGTTTTTGCTGTAATTACCCTGATAATCGATTGCTCCGTGTGTGTACACCCTATACAGCATAATTGTTATCAAAATGTTTGGGAACAGCAATCAAGCCTCGAATCTCGGCATTCTACAACTGGCTCATTTGAGTAGCCTTATGTACTCATCCATTGCAATGATATTATTCATTAATTTTGGCTGATTTTATGTCTTTGCTTTTTGTTCTGGACTGAATCTCTTGGCAGGATTTTTTGTATGTCTTTTAGTTGATATTGAAGCGAACGTCTCCTTATACACACTGCACCATGCACAGTGTATGTCACGTTTGTGAAATTGAAGCTGCTAATAATTTGATTAATAAACACTACTGCAATAAACGAGATATTGAATTCCAGTCTGTAGTTATATTTTAATGACGATCAATATTTCCTTTTTTCAAAACATCAATTTTACTCATATTGTTAAATTATCACTTTATTATATGCAAAAAAAAACAACACATTCATCAAAACGAATGATATTAACTTGAAATATTAAACACAACTTGCATGGGATTTGAAAATTATATTTGTCACCCCTGTTAATTTGTTATTACATCCGGATGAAGTTCAGGAACAAGAAAATTGAGTTAAAATTAAAATTCGTGAAGATTTAAAAATTTATGATTTTGACACTTTATGAAATTACTGACGCTCTCTCCAATGACAGCAGCGTCTTATGGTTCTCACACTACTATGTTATGACGATCGACCCAATCCGCAAAGTCCAGTCCGCATTCGTGCACCGTCGCGAACCCGCCTGGTAGCATCGTCACAACACACCGTTCGACTAGATGCTCTGCCGTTTCGGGTTCTTGCCCACATCGGATACATGTGGGACAGCCGGAAAGTCCCCACTGATGAAGCGCACTTGCTGTTAGGCAGCTCCTCGACCGAAGCCGATTAGCAGCCACCCAGTGTCTCCTCTTACTGGTATCAAAGCCTGGCAACTTCTCACCAAGCTTAGAGGAGTGTACGTCCCAGCCCCCACAAGGGATTGAATTCGTCCAAACCGACTTCCTTCTCGTATATGCATCTCTGTCCGTCGTCAGGGAAGCTGCGTACAAGGGTTGCCGGGACTTATTTCGGCTCGAAACGGGGGCACCGTCCATTATGCGCTTAAGAGGAGTATCCCCATTCCCTCTCTCTCTGATCTTACTCAGCCATTTTCCCGTAATCGTCTCCCTCCGGACATCGGGGGCTGGATCGCTGCCATTATCGGGCCCATTCTCTAGGAGTTGCTGCCAGCGTTCCTGACACTATGTGCATCGACTTGCGAAGTTTTACATCCACCTTATCAACGTTTCTACCCCACACTGGAGCGCAATACTCCGCGGTGGAATAGCATAGTGCCAGGGCGGACGTTCTCAGGAGTGCTTGGCTAGGGCCCCAAGTCGATCCCGCCAGCTTCATCAGAAGACTGTTGCGTTTCTCTATCTTCCGGGCAACTCCTTCGAGATGCACCCGATAAGTTAGGCTGCGATCCAACGTCACCCCTAAAGATTTTGGATGCGGCTCATATGGGAGTAGCTGGTCCCCGACGAGGACGTTCAGTTTACGGGTGTGCCATGTATTGTATATGTGAAATGCAGTGGCCACGGCTTTTGAAGTGTTTATCTTCAGGTACCACTTGTCGAAGTAGGATTTGAGTCTGGTGACGCGCTTGTTGAGTACGCTCTAGAGACGCGTCCACACTTTACTCTGAGTAACGAGTGCCCAATTTCCTTACTTTACTCGATCGTCTCCCAGCGCGACGTGGAATTGTCTTTCCCCTAAGATAGAAGAGAACAACTCCAAGGTCTTTTTGCACCTTATGATCTTTGCAAGTTTGAGCATTAACCCTTCGCACCAGACAGTCTCATACGCCGCTGATAGGTCTATAAATACAGCACCTGTTTGCTGTTTTCTCTCGTACCCCTGCTCAATATGCTCTATATGGACAATGACCTGTTCCGTGGTGAACCTCCCTTCCCTGAAGTTCGCCTGCTTGGGTGGCAGGGCAGCGTCTAGGACCGGCCCCCATCGATTTAATAGAACACGCTCCAACAATTTGTAATAACAGCTCAGTAGAGATATGGGTCTGTAACTGTCTGCCTCCTTCGCCGGTTTCCCGGGCTTCAGGATGGCAACTATCTTCGCATGCTTCCACACTTGTCGGAGCTTTCCTTTTGCAAGGACGTCAGACATTGCCTCTGCCAGCCAGGCCCTTGCCCTGGGGCCCAGTTGCGTCACCATATCGGGATATACGCCGTCTCTCCCGGCTGCTTTACAGTTCTTCACATCGCTAATGGCTGCACCCACTTCTCGGGGACTGAACGGGGACGTCCAGTCCGACTCCTCAGCAGGTATCGAGTCCAAAATAGTACGGTACGCCTTGCGGACACCGCGCTCAAAAGCTACGATTCTTAATATTCTTGGCAATTGCGTCTGCCTCACATTCCGGTGCAGCCTTTGCATAATTCCGGTCCGGATCCAATTTCTTTATCAAACGCCAAGCGTGGCTCCTGGAGTTTGTAAAGTCGAGACTTTCCACGGTCTCCTGCCACCGTTGCTTCCTTCCCTCTGCCAGAGACTGAAGTAGTCTATCGGTTACGTCCTGGGATTGGGTATGCTAGTACTCATTGTACAGCTTTTCCCACTTGCCGACCAGCATAGGGTGTAGAATTTTCGTTTGCCCCGTGGAATAGAACGTTGAACGCTCTTAACCAGTAGCCTGCAAAATCTGGTTATATTCTCGGACTTGGGAGGAATGGCAGGGCAAACCTGCTCGATATAGGAACTGTATTCCTCCCAATCAGCCTTCCTGAAGTTCCATCTGCAAAGTGGGATAGACTGCACCCTCGGTATTGTCACCCCCTCTGTGACAAGAACCGGCCTGTGCTGGCTTTGCGGAAAGTCCCCGAGGACTGTTCGCTTCACCTGCAGCGGTTCACCGTTCGCGCCTTTCGTAACGAGGGTGAGGTCTGGAGTATACTCCTTCTTGTGGCGGGTACCCCTGAAGGTACCCTTGGCTGTAGGATCGTACACTACGTGTAGATCGTTACAGTCCATCCATGAGCGGAGTTGTCTTCCTGCCTCGTTGCAGTCTCGGTAGCCCCATTCGTGATGGTGGCTATTAAAGTCTCCCAGACAGATGGAAGGATGCCTGTCCACCGGTACCGGTGGTGTAGCCCAAGTCGCTCTAGGTGGTTTGTAAATATTATGCAAACACAGTCCACTTACTTCCACGAAAATTCGATTCATCCCATTGCTTTCCGTTACGCTCTCTATGACCCTTAACTTCGATGGCTCTTTAGCGTAAACGCTAACCCCTCCTTTGAGCCCCGAAGTGTCCTCTCGTTGGACCACCGTATAGCCTGGTATCTGGAATCGGGAACATTGCGCGCCTGAATAAAAGTGGGTCTCCTGTAACAGGAGGATATCTACGCTATGGGCGGCCAGTAGCTTTGGCAAAAGCTCAATTATTTATTTTTTTGGAATACTCTAGCTCTCGATGTTGAGGGACAATATATGCGCCAGGTCGCTATTCCCGACATCGCTTTTCTCATTCGAAGGTGTGTTGGGACGCTTGCTTTTTTTTCGAACGTGCCGACGACCCTGGCGACACGAACACGGTACTATTTGGCTAGGCGGCAGACCGCTTCGCCATTGAAAATGGTGTATAGGAACCATCATGAACATAGTAGTGTGGCGCCGGGATAGCGGCTGCTATTCGGGCACCAGGTTGGATCTTCATTAGTCACACATCGGGACGAGCAGCTCATGTGGCAGGTTGGCTCGATACCCGGGATGGTCTCGTGACGGTCAACCGGGATTTACACCTTTGCCCTCCGTGTGCCTCAAGCTCCCTCACCAGCGACAAGGTAGAAGATCCACGAGGGGGTCCAATGACTGCATATAGGAGAGAGCGATGAGAAGGAGAAAGCTAAAACAGTTTCCAAATATTCTAAAATTTCCCCGCCAGGGAAAAAATAAAGAAACATATATTTGAACTAGGCTATACAATATTTATTGATAATAAAACTAGTCTAGAAACAAAACATAATCGAAATAGAAAGTTACTATCAGTTGTATTTTTTTTAAATTTCCTTTTTTTTAATTGCTATTTATTCAAATTGAAGATACGTGGACATGGAATGGGGAGAAGCGGACCATCGCGATTGGCAAATGTGAGCAGAACAGTATACGCTATCTGCTGATGAGTTTTCTAAATAAAAGGCTAACAACGACAATATGAACTCATAAAAATGGAGCAAAACCTAAGACAAAATAGAAATTGGGTCGAAATAAATTGGTGTAAACATACAAAAAAGATGCATCAACAATAGAGCAATGACAATGACGCTAATTCAGATTAATACCAAAAAGCAAAATTAAACTCGAATATCAAGTGATATTGTTTGATCTAGCAGTTTTTTTCATTTGCCACGGGGAACGAGTAATGTTGTTTTATGTTGTCAATATTAATATTTGCCACACACTTGACAAAATGTGAATATTTGTTACTTTTGCATCTAAAAATTACGTCAAGATCATTTTACGAATCCCTTTCTTTGGATATGAATTTTATTGGAAAGCTCAACAGCAAAGTATAAAAATGACTTTCACTTTCAGGGTCATCTAGTGTAATATTGTTTGGGTGCTCGTTTGTGGGTCGTGTGTTTGATTAAGCCTAAAATGACATTATTTAATTTGTAGTCATCCATCGATATTGAGGTCCAGTGATCCCTCTGAAATCCTGTAGAGCATGTGGTTCTGATCATTGTTCCGGGAAAACTAAAAACGAATGGAGGTCTTGTCTTCCTCAGAGCTTAGAGATCATGCAATGCACACCATTTCCCCCACATATCTTGACATGTTTTTGGTCATAACGTTTACATGTGGTGTCAGTAGCTTTGGAACTTTGTGTCCTTTAACTATTCCATGCACCATCCACCTCTAGAAGTTATCATCATGCTGTGACATTTGTCAAGAGAAGCACACCACCAACCATTGTGAGAGACCCAGCCTGCCTGTGTATTATTATGTGGATCGATACAACTTGAACACGTACGCACAGTTAAGACTCAAATACCACACCAAGACAGCTGTATATTATGTGGCCGTGATGGCAAAACTTTTTTAAAAATTCTATATCATTATCTGATCCTTTATTTTACTGTATGGTAAGGAGGGTGAATTCCACACCCAACTTTTTCACTTTATTGTCATAAAGATTATATTGAAGTGAACATACAAACAAAATACAAATATCCCGCAGTCATTTACACTTGGATTCTGTGCAAATAATCCTTTCTTAAAAAAAAAAAGACTATTGTACTTATTTGAGTCAATAAAAAAAAAATTATACGGCGCACAACTCTACTGAAAGATTTGAAAATTAGAAATGTATTTTTTACAGATAGATAAATAGATAACTTGATTTCCTTTTATAATTTAAGGTCGGTTTGAAAGTTTGTTGAGTCACACAGATATCATGAAATACGTACCGACGACACTAACACTCTCAAAAACAACCAATTTCGTCACTGTAAAAAGTTGTCAGTTTGGCGTTTTTACGAGAGGAAGAACCACCTAAAGTTGACAGATGGAGTTTTACCATTGTTTTTATTTTCAGCCGCCATTTTGATTTCTGAAGTATTGAAAGGTAGGGTCTTTTTTCTATTAGGGTTAGCTCGAGATCGAAGGATTTTTTTTCCATTAGGGTTAGTCATAAGTCTTAGTAAAGGTGCTAGGGTGTTTGTTTTTCCATAAGTTAAGTAAAGGGGAGACATTCCGAAAGCTCCTACATCCCCAGTATTCTTTCAATTTGTATTTTCACCGTTGATCTTTTGTCTGGCGTCTATTTATTCAATTGCCTTTTTAAAAACTCTAGAACAAACCTTGATAGATTTGTGAAAGTTTAAATTTTCCTAAGTTGACCATTGTTTAGATTTTCGGCCGCCATTTTTGATTTGTGAAGAATTGAAAGTTAGTGGAAAGCAGTCCGATGCGCTTTTTTCTATTAGGGTTAGCTCGAGATCGGAGGATTTTTTTCTATTATTTTCTATATTATTTTTTATATTTTATGCACAGAAAAATCAACCGAAGATATACCAAATTACACAAACAACGTTGTTTACCAATCTACCCTCATTAATTGATGGTGAGTACAATATCGAATGAAAATAGTTCTTTCCCCGCGAAATTGCGGGCTTTTACTAGTATTTAAAAAAGGAACGACACTTCATAAAATCCAAATTTTCTCTATATTCGTATATTTACTATTGTGGTCTGGATCTAATAGAACCTCAACCCTCTTTTTAAAAATGAATTTTACGTAGAGTGGTCTATCTTATTACCATTTCTCTTGTTCATATTGACAGTTAAAGAAAGATGTCAACCCGAAATTACCCTATTGAGTAATTGTTTTTATTCTTTCAATTACTGATACAGTTTACATCCGACCTACTATAACGACTATTTTGTAAGTCTATTATGAGCGTTAATTATTACAGTAGTCAGTGGAAATTTTCTTCTATATCGAGGCCAGATAATAGTGTATACTCATTAAAAGTTATTGAACCATGTTCTTTTTTATTTTGTCAAACAAACACATTATTGGTCTGACAGTTGTCATTATCTACCATACTGAAACAAATGTGCACATAGATAATTAAACATTTTACAATTGTTAACTGCCATATTGTATTATGAGCAGTTCTATTGATTGACAAGAGAATGGAGAGAGATGTTCGTTTCGTGGGTAGCCAGCACTAATAAAATCGTTCCTGTTTCACATGTATTTTTTTACTTACTCGTGGTGCTCTTATTACATTATCATTTAATTTAATCTAAGTAGTTTTATATTAATTATAGAAATGAATTTAATTTGCCGTGACAACTGTCGTAAATGGAGCACTTTACTTGGGGTGTTTCTTATCATGTTCCCCGTGGGCCTCTCTCATTATTGGGGGAACATCTATGTATACGTGGAGTCTTACATCTACAATCGTCTCCACACTGAGCAAGGAGTTCAAGGTTCGTGGGTTTTGACCATCAAATACGTGACAACAGCCATCCTAACACTTTTGACAGGATTATTTTGGAAAAGTGTAGGAAGACGATTATGCGTTTATGTTGGAATTCTTATCCAATTCGGGTCATTTGCTATCGGTTTCATTGCCATTCAAAAGTCCAACT
>NC_088364.1:38210432-38212932 GCF_034508935.2 Berghia stephanieae | reverse complement strand
TTAACGTTTTATCTTTTCATCACTAACTAACTGCATAAAGCCGGTTTTTCGGATATGTCCATCGTTTCTATATGCTCCTGAAGCGACAGGTTTGGACAACAGCTGCGGTCTATTGAAAACGACGAGGACATTTTATATGTATTTCAAATTCCATTGTAGACAGTCTATTTATTTTCTAACAATAGTCTACACTTTATTTTATTTCACTTTCTATACTGCACAATACATTTCCTCCCCCCCCCCCCCCCCTTTCCCCTTGTTTGACTTAATTAATTGCGCACCTTGTATAATCTAGTTTTCTATTTAATTTCGTGCTTCCTTACAAAGGAGCATACTATTTCCTGCCCCGTCAATGTTCCTGTTTATTCAATTTAACAACGCCACTGTCACATTATCTCATTCGCCTGCAGTGTTTCATTTTTCCTGCTTTGATGATAAAGGGGAAACCCGATACGTCCACATTAACTGTTTTCGTTTATTAAATTGAAGCTTACATTCATATTGTTATTTATTTTTATTCTACCCCTCTCCCTAAATTGTAACGCTTATTGGTATCATGTTTACAATATTAATTTGTGGCGTCAGATTATAAATCGTTAAATTTCACTTAAAATCAGATTATTAGAAAAGAAGTATCATTTAAATATTTTCGAAGATGTCTTATTTTAAAATGACGAAATTAGAATCGATTGAGGGATAGAATAAATCATTTTTTACACTCTTCCTTTCTGAAATTATAACTTTGTTCCCAACGTCGTGCAGCGGTTGGGAACACGCGTCCGGAATTACAAAAATCAAGCGTCTAAGAATCCTATATTACACCATATTTCACACCCCAAAAATGTGAGAAAATATTTTGCAGTCGTTGAACAAATTTGTATCAACGAGTCCAAAGCATTATTCAACATTTTCACAGCTCCTCAGGCTAGGATGACTCTGCCAGGATGGTGAGGACCACGATAGAGAAGGATAAAATGCTTGACTTTTCCCGGAACCGCCATTATCCTGACTACATACTAAAACAAGCGGTCGACAAAATCCAAAACATCTCTAGGGAAGCTGTCACGAAACAGTTGACAACAGTAACAGCAAAACAGATCCTAGTCATCATTAACCATCCACACAACAAGGAAGTAAAAACTAACTACCGTCAGATTCTTCAGGAGCATGTAGAAATGAGGGATATATTTAACAAACCGCCTCTAATCGCCTACAGACGGGACCACAATTTGATGGACATACTAGTTAGGAGCCGCTTGACGATGGAAATCGCCTGTAACCAACGTAAGACGGAGCCTTGTGGACGTTGCAGATGCAGGACATCCCCACACTTATTCGTGGAAAATTCCATCAAATTCCCGGATAAAGTGTGGGACATCCGACACGCATTCCCCTGTACGGATCGCAGTCTAATTTACGCTATAATCTGCAAACGTTGCCACAAGACATAAGTGGGAGAGACTGGCTGCGGTCTATTGAAAACGACGAGGACAAACCTGTCGCCCACCACTTCAATGGGTCTAGTCATCGAGGATTGCACGACATCCAAATCGCGGTCCTTCAGTTCTGTCACACCACTAAACAACATAGGAAATACAGGGAGGCAGAACTGATACTTAAACTGAACCCCCTTTCACCTCACGGCATGTACTCGAGACTGGACCTCCTGGCTCCTTCCGCACTAGGACAAAACTGTCCCAAGATAAATTTGTCCTGTCCCACTGGAGAAAACTTCTATTCAAAAGGGGTACCGCACTATGACAGGACTGTCCCAGGACACAACTCGCGTATCGCTTGCGCAAATGCATTATCAAAATATAATAATAATAATAATAATAATAATAATAATATAATAATAATAATAATAATAATAATAATAATAATAAAATAATAATAATAAAATCTTTACTGTCCTCAAAAAAGTGGCAATTTGTCATTTGGTTACACATTTATAACAATACAATATTGACATAGACACACTCACACAGATGCACACTAGTAACATCGTAGTCATCGGAAAAAAAAACCGGCATCAACAACAACATCATCATCATCATCATCACCATTGTCATCATCATCATCACAACCTTCCTTTATTTTCGTTACAATCCTTCACTTCCACCATTCCCCTATAACACCATCACCATCTTCATCATACTCCATATTATATTATTTCCTGTAACAAGCCATGAGTGGGAAAGCCTGTGGTCCTCCTCCTCTCTCTCTCTCTCTTTCTCTCTCTCTCTCTCTCTCTCTCTCTCTCTCTCTCTCCTCTCTCTCTCTCTATCTATCTATCTCTGTCAGAAAGAGTAATACCTTCAAATTATATACATAACATGCAATTTTGTTATAGTAACGTTACATAAAATGAGATAATGAGATTTGCACATCAAATTTATATATATATATTATCTCATTCGTCTGTAGTTTTTCATTCATCCTGTTTTGTTGTTGAAGGGGAAACCCAAAACGTCCATTTTATCTGTTTTCGTATATTAAA
>NC_088364.1:38195432-38200432 GCF_034508935.2 Berghia stephanieae | reverse complement strand
CATCTGTTTGTTTTTCAAAATGTTTCCCAGGTCCATGAAGGCCTGTTTGGCTTGAGTTATTCTTGCTCGTATGTCTCGGTTACATCTTCCATCTGTTGTCACTATTGAACCTAGGTATTTAAAACTTTCTACGTTGGTAAGTTGCTCGCCGTGAATCGTTATATTGCAGGTGTTGTTGTTTTCGGGGGTTTTCTGTATTACCATGCATTCCGTTTTGGTGATATTCACTTCCATTCCCTTGGCTTCACCATCTACTACCACTTTGTCAACAATCTTTTGAAGTTGGATTTCTGATGTTGCAATGAGTACCGTATCGTCTGCGTATCTTATATTATTTATGTTGTGACCTCCACTTTTATTCCCTCCATATTAGTTATGCCCCTCATGATTGTTTCTTGGTATAGATTAAACAGATCTGGTGAGGCAACACACCCTTGAGGGATTCCTTTCTTAATAGGAATGGAATTTCCTGTAGAGTTTCCGATTTTGATAGATGCCTGCTGGGTGTAGTATAATGTTTGCATGAGTCTGAGGTCTTTCTCATCAGAGCCAATGGAGTGCAGTTGTTCTAGTATTTCTTCGTGGCGTACTCTATCAAAAGCTTTTTTGTAGTCGACAAAACAGAGGTATAGTGGGGTCTGAACCTGTATAGCTCTTTCACTTAAAACACGGAGGAGGTATATTGCGTTCCTTGTCCCTCTGTCAGGTTGGAATCCATATTGTTCTTATGCGATTTCGGGGTTAATCTTATTCCTTAGCCTGTTGATAATTATACGCAACAGTATTTTGTTGATGTGGCTTATTAAACTTATAGTTCTAAAATTTTCGCATCTGACTGCACCTGCTTTCTTTGGTATTGCTATGAAAATAGAGTTACAGAGATCTTCTGGAATTTTCCCAGTGTTGTATATATTGTTGAATAATATGTGAAGTTCATCAATTGCTAGATCTCCTAGGCTTTTTAATACCTCTACAGATATTTCATCAGGGCCTGTTGCTTTACCATCCCTCATTCGTTCCATGGCATGTTCAATTTCACTTTTGGTGATGTTTGGTCCGCTTAATGGTTCTTTGTATTTCAGTGGTGGTTCATTTCTATTTGGATCATTGTACAGTTCGCCTATGTATTCTACCCATCGGCTTTCTATATGTTGTTCTTCAAAAAGCAGTTCCCCTTGTTTGTTTTGGATACAACTTCCTGCTGCTTTGCTTTTCCTTTTCCCTGATAGTTCTTTTATTCTTTGGTGAGCTTGTTGGGGTTGGGTTTGTATTCTCTTTCGATTTCGCAGCATTTCCAGTCTAGATAGTTCTCGTGTGCCTCGATGCATTTGGATTTAATGTGGTTGTTCAATGTTTGGTATTCTGCAGACCCTCTGTTGCATTTTCGTCTTTCTTCAAATAGGTTTAGAATTTCATTTGTCATCCATTCCTTTTTGCTGTTTATTTGAGCTATTGCTAAATGCTTTTCTGCAGTTGCTTTGACACACTTTTGGAATATATCAAATTGTTTTTCACATTTTTCGTTATCAGGTTCACTTTGGCTTTGTATCATGAGTGCATTTTCAAATTCTTCTCTCATTTTTGTTTGTATGCCATTGTCTTTGCATAACCTGTAATCCCTCTTTATTCTACCAGCTGTTCTCTGAATAGCTTTAAACTTTATCCTTACTGTACAAACAACTGGGACATGGTCACTGTCTACATCAGTGTGTATCAGGTAGTCACAAAAACGCGCCGCCTTTTGGCGGCTTGTATCTCTAAGACTCTTCATTGTATTTCTTTCAAATTCAAAATACAAATAAAACAAATCCTTATACGTAGACTATTGTCGAAATTTTCTGGATATGAATTGAGAAGCAAAAAAGATTCAGTGATTATTCAAACCGTGTTCAGAAATACAATATCAGAGAAAAATGACGCAACATTGCATAGAGAAAAATGGCGAATATCTTAACTTTTGTTGCCATTTTTAGCAAATATTAATTATGTCACCATAAACATTATTTTCATAATAATAATAATAATAATAATAATAATAATAATAATAATAATAATAATAATAATGATATAATAATAATAATAATAATAATAATAATATAATAATAATAATAATAATAATAATAATGAATGATAATAATAATAATAATAATAATAATAATTAATAATAATAATAATAATAATAATAATAATAAAATAATAATTCTCCTCATCATGTAAGAAAGCATCTATATAGAACACTCATATGCGTATTTTGGTCCAACCATTACAAAGTTAGTACTTTAAGTGATCAATAGCCCCACTGTCCTCTTTAATGACCCAACGTAGTCTCTTTTTCCAACTTGAAATGCACCTCCGAATTTCCTCGCAGCATAAAATAATTCTTTCTCCCAACGTTTCTTCTGTAAATGCAGATCTTTTTCCACTACAAACCTTCTCGGTCAAATAATTCCTAAATTGCGTTATCAATGGATTCAGGCCAGGTGGTTGAGAAACCAGTTGTCTTTCTCTATGAAGTAAATATTCTTACTTCGAAGAAAAGCTTGTGTTCTTTTGTTCGTCTTGGATGTAGCGCCATAGTGTTGAAAAATGAAATTCCTTCCTGGATAAATAAAAGGTGTTCACAGTCTGACTAAAGATTTTCTTCCAATAGTTTTGTGTAATTATCAGCGTAGAGTTTTCCAGATGTAGCAAGTGTCTTCTTTAAAAAAAATTACAACGCGCAAAAGCCACAATTAGTTGCGTCATCTTTTTGATATCGAAACTTTTAGGTTTGTATTTTTTTTTCGTGACCACCTGACATGCACAGAGTACTCATATTATTATGTCAATGACAAGAACGGATGTATTTTGTTTGTTTTTATTTATAATTTTCTTCTACGTCTTTATTTGTTTCTCCCTTTTTAATTTTTTCTTTATCTTAAAGAATATGCAATGTGCAATGTCCAATATATCGTTACTTATGTTTAAAGGGCATTTAAGGAACATTTTTAAAGCTCTATTACTGATGATACTATGATATGATACGATATGTCAAAACTATTTTTTAGGTCAAAATGACCATGAATATGAGGTATCAGAGTTTGTCACGTTTAGGAACTATAATTACTATACTGTCTTCATGAAACTTGAAGTCTATCTATAATTTTCTACATTTTTGACTATAAACTCTTGTCTTGTTCTACATGTTACGTGTTGCTGTATCCAGATACCCTTTGTAGGGCTGAGTCAAAGCTTTCTTCATCTTAGAAGTGTTTCGTATCTCAAACACCAACACAATCACCAAATGCATGACTATATGAAGTGACAGCTTCAATCCGGTGGGAGAAAAAACGTTCAAGGGAAACAACTGAATATTATTGAAATTTTATCAACTTTACTAAAGTTGTTTCCTTTTGATACTTTTAAACTGATCTAGTGGCCAGAAAAGTAGTAGTAGTAGTAGTAGTAATAATAATAATAATAATAATAATAATAATAATAATAATAATAATAATAATAATAATAATAATAATAATAATAATGATAATGATAATAATAATAATGATAGTAATAATAATAATAATAATAATAATAATAATAATAATAATAATAAGAAGAAGAAGAAGAAGAAGAAGAAGAAGAAGAAGAAGAAGAAGAAGAAGAATAAGAAATGTACATTTATATAGCGCTTATGCCGAAGCTTCGAAGCGCTTCACATTGACCATCAGTAAAAAAAACATTACACACTGCAGATTCGGACATACGAACAAAATCTCACACGCATCTAATTACACACACACCCACACTCATACACACACACACACACGTCCATATACACACTGTACATCAATATATTACTCACACACACATACACACACATGTATATATATATATATATATATATATATATATATATATATATATGATAGAATACACACAATCATACACACAGAAACACATCGTATACACGTACACACTAAATATACATACATTAATATAACATATATACATAGACAGATACACACACACACTTAACAAAATGTATACACGAGTACACACACACGCGCGCACGTACGCACACATGTATGCACTTTGCAATAATTCCTGGCATAATCTAATTTAAATACTTCCCAAAGAGATGGGTTTTCAGTTTATTTATCAACGCTGCATTCAAGTCTGACTGACAGTGGGAGCGAATTCCAAGTGATGGGACCTACTTCACTGAATGATCTGTCGCCAAAACGTTTAAGATTAGTTTTTGGAAATTGAAGATGATACAATTTTGAGGACCTGAGATTTCGAGTGGGGTTGTAGGGCACAATCAAGTCTTGAATGTAGGCAGGGCTTCGTGAATTGATGGCATCATAACAAAGCAGAGCAATTTTGTATTCAATACGAGCTTTAACAGGTAGCCAGTGTAATGCCCCCGTCATCGCCTTGACACCCATCGAGTCACTGAGACCAATACCTAGGACAAGCCTTGCTGCTCTATTCTGAACTTTTTGTAGTTTTTCGAGTTTTATGTCAGGCAGACCAGCAAGTAGCGAGTTACAGTAATCAAGGCTTGAGAGTATCAGTGCACAAACGACCGTCTTCAGCAAATGGAGAGGAATGTATTCTTTCATTCGATGGATTCTCTTTAATTCAAAATTCATGGTTTTGATCATCTGGTTTATTTGATGTTCCATACTGAAACAGTCGTCGCCATGGTTTTTCGCTTTGGATGACATACTGATGTGACAATCACCAACAAGTAGGGCCTATTGATGGTAATATAGTCTTTTTAATATTTGACGGAGTGCCGCAAAGCATGATTTCCGTTTTGTCATCATTAAGTTTTAATTTATGGTCCTGCATCCAATGCCAAATAGACGAGCAGCATTGCACAATATCCGATGAAGCCCTATGTATTCCCGATGGCACAGCGGATTTGTACAACTGCGTATCATCGGCATATATATGGTAATTCACACCATGTGCAGAAATGACTCGCCCAAGTGGCATTGTATACAGGACTTAAA
>NC_088364.1:38170432-38192932 GCF_034508935.2 Berghia stephanieae | reverse complement strand
TGCCTACGATAATGATATTTAGACCCCGCGTCTAAGCTTTTTTAAAGGTTAAGCACAATAAAACACCTCCTTTGTATTGCCACATTTATTTTGAGAAGACTGATCACAATTTAAATGAAAGAACACTTATAGAGTTTGAATTTCACATAACCTTTAATAATGCATAATATCAGTGAATTGAATCAGAAAGCTGGAGAAAATCTCTGTAAATAGCCAATACATTATGAAGGTTCACCATATTAACAGCAATGATCATAATAATAATAATAATAATAATAATAAGAAGAAGAAGAAGAAGAAGAAGAAGAAGAAGAAGAAGAAGAAGAAGAAGAAGAAGAAGAAGAAGAAGAAGAAGAAGAAACACACGGGGAAATATGTAGTAAAAAGTATGTTGACATTTGGCAAAATTATTTGAAAAATGTTATCTACTTTTTAAAAATACAACAAATAAAGAAAGAGTTCCTGTTGGGGATCGAACCCACAATGTTGTTATCACATTGCGCCCAGGGGCGATCGTCGAAGTTCAGAGGGTGACTTTATAAACCCGCTTAACCCTGTCCTTACCAACGATAGGAAAATCGTCACATTCGTTACGATGCAATTGACATTTTCCTCATTCTGATATCTGTTGTACATCACAAAATTTGAAGAAATGCTTTGATCACAGCTATAAATAATAAACGCTGTGTTGTAGAGCTCAAATTGCTGAACAACATTGTCTATAGAATGCATTTGATAGTTTTTTGTTTGAGTAAGAAAAGTCTAAATTTGTGTTGGATGGATGTGAATTTTCGCGCAAAATTCTAAAAATTGCTGGTAAGGAGAGAGTTAAGTTGCACCGAGGAAGAAAATGCGTTCACACTCTTAAGCAATACATTGACCTTCACAGAATCACCTATTGTTCTATGAGACAAACAAATCAAGTATTTTTTATCGTGTCGTATAGTATAGTTTAAGAGCTGGACTAGAAAGTTTTAAAAACCTTTAAATATTCTGTGAAACTTTCATGCATAGACACACTTTATCAAAGTTATATAAATCACATTTATTTATTGTTAATATAATAATATTGAGTATTAAACATATAACACATAAATAACTGTCCTAGTCAATATTCATAGTATAATTATCTCTATTTACATTCATTTGACATGACCAACTTTATACATAGATAATCTCATATATAATTCACAAAAAAGTGCCATAGTCTTTTGGTCAAAAATGAATGACACAAAATTGGTTTTCTTACAAGGATGAATGCGATTTAATAGATTTTGACACTCCACTCCTTTATTACAAATTTAAATATTCTGTCATACATTGAAAAAATGTAATATTCTGTCATACATTGACAAAACAGTTCTATATTCATTTTGGCTTAAATCTCTAAATTTTCAATTTAGGTGACGCGCATATATGCTCAAAGCGTTGATTGATTAAATCGATCGATATTTGAAGGACGTGTTTTCTGGCCAAATTTCTAAATGTGTTGTTCCAGAGCAATACAGATCCTTTTTACAATGGCACATTGTCGTTTCAGTGATATATTAAAACAAACAAATGATTGACATTGTCATGATAATAATTTGATTAATTAAGGCGATTGAAATACATTACATTCTATTTCATTCAAATGTGATTGATCGAGTTGTGTTATAAACCAGTTCATGAGGTCACAGGTTTGAGAGTTTTTGAAAAGATGAGGGTCATTTAATCGATATTTGAAAGACGAGTTTTCTGACCAAATTCTTAAATACGTGTCTTTCCGGAGTACAACAGTTAACTAGTTAATAGAAGTTTTTACACAATATCCCTGTTGATTCATGTAAAAGATGGTCCTTACCTCCAGTTTTCTTACTGATAATCAAAGAACTGTTAACATGCTGCAACATGTACTATAAAAATAATAATGAAAAGATACGGCATATAACAAAACAGCCCTATTTTATATCACAGATTAGAAAGCTAGTTGTTCTGTCACCGATTATATATTCATTTTTCAAGACAAGTGTAGAGGTATCGCAATCAACTCTGAAGACATTCGAATTTCAAAAAAAGTATTGTCCCAAATCTCCCACTCTCCTCTATGGATTATAATCTATGAAAACTGTCAGCGCGAATCAAAGCAATGTTTAGAGTAATGCAATAACAAAACAATGAATCTAATTATAATTTACAAAATAGTTATTTCAAAAACACTATTGTTATATGCAGACTTGATAAAGATAACAACTACATACATCCGCAATGTACCCAGTTCTGAAATACATAAAGAGTTCAAATCGATGGTGCGTTTATCAAGCCTTTGACGCAGTGTCTTCACCGATCCACTGATCATCGGATCTTTGCGTATCGCTATCGAGGTTTTATTATGAGCAAAACTCGGATACCTCTTCAAAAGAATGATCAACGGTTTGTGAGTTGGAAGTAGGACGGCTTGGTATTTGCAATCCTCTGTTCGAAATGAGTTTTTGTAATTCATCATTGTTGTTATTATTACAAGAATTGATATTCTACCCGCCACTTATAACGAACGGGTCATTTAACCATTTATAATTCAACCTTTTATATTATTGTAGTGATATTTAATTTTTGATATGAATCTTTAAACATTTTTAGAAATAAGTAACTAAGAAACTAACCGTGCCAAGCGACGTGTACTTATTTTCAGGTCTGATAACCAAATTCATTGTTGTAATGGAAATCTCAAATAATGACGCAATGTTGGATGAGTTTTTAGATAGAAGGATGAATAAGTGGGTAATTATATAGATGGTTGGATGGTGGCTGTGTAAACGGGTGGGTGGGTATTCACAGAATAATGTCTAGATGGATAAACAGATAGATAAATTAGTAGACGGATGTATAAAGTGATGTTGGAGACGGACGGATGGATATTGGATGAGAAGACGGAATGATGTATCGGCATTTACGTGAATGGCTGAATGTCTTAGTTTGTGAATGGATAAACAGAGTAATAGCCGGTGTCTGAATAATATGGGATTCATTAAAATGTGTGTTGAATGAATGTTAGAAATACGTAAAGAATAAACTTGACTTTTCAACTTGTTCCATGGTCCATTCCACTCGGGTGTGAATAAGTACCCAGATAAAGGTAGTGACAGATATTGTAAGAGTGCTAATACAAAATAGACACCATGCAAACGATTAGCAGTGAATATGATAAACGTGTTGTTGCTTATGGCCTCAAGAAGGAATAAATGAAGTATTGTGGAGCGAATTGATGGTTTGATATATTCAATCCATGTTACATTTAAACGTATCGATTGAAAACATTGGCTGTTTACTACTCTGCTATATATATATATATATATATATATATATATATATATATATATATATATATATATGTGTGTGTGTGTGTGTGTGTGTGTTGTACAAATGTTCAGAGTATTGGATGTTTTGCCGTTTTATTCTTCGACAGTTCGGATAAGCACGCATCCTATCAAATCCTGACAATTCATTGCCGAACTGAACCAATACAAACATAAAATAACACGAATTATTTAACTATACACGTAGACAACATCATCCAATTTCAGAATAGAGTTCGTTCAAAGACTCCAATCTACACGGAACAACATCGGCTCCTACCAGACAGTGCAAATCATTATTACTACCACGAACATACGCTGCCAGTCTGCTAAATCCACTCTTACTGATCATTAATACATCGCAGTGCATAAGTATAAACTGTTCTAACACTGCTTTCTCTTGTGCTTTGCAGATATATTTATCGGGTACACCTTCGGTCCTTTCAATATGGTGAATATTTCCTTTAATTAGAAGAATGTCTTCCGACACATTTGTTTTGGCCCACTGAATAACCTCATCCGAATCGGAAGTAAAGAAAATTCTGTGATTTGGTTTCGCTGCCCAGAGGGTTAGAAAATCCCAAACTCTGGGAAGGATGTACGGTCGGTTCCTGACCACAAAATCTTTTGGAATTGATGGATTTCGACCCATTCGGACATGGGCGCACACCAGTTTATCCTCAGGATTGGGCAGGGCACGTTTCATGAAATCCTCCATTTCTGATTGCAGACGGGGTGAAAGTTTTATAAGGCGCCGGAAGACAGCGCTATTAATTTGGTCTCGAGTTAAGTGTTGCATCCACGACAAGGAATACCTATGTTTTTCTGAAGCTTTAAAACCATCCATGTAGTCTAAATTGCCTTTAAAATAGACATATTTAGCCTTCTTTGGCCAAAGAGTTCCAAAGTCTTTAGTTTTCAAAGAAATGTAAAATCTATTGTCGTTGATCTTGTCAGAGATTATCACATCAGAATTACTCCTCACAGTTTTATGAAAAGGTGTATGGAGAGTCCAGTTGACCCTGTTTGGAACGAAGAAGTCTGCAGTATTACAGTTGTGTGATGATATCTCGACTTTAAATGTCCTGCCTGTCAAGTTGGCCATGATATACGCAGCCATTATCCCCTTAAAACGATCAGTGATCCCACCACAGTGACTCATAGTCTTATCGTCACATCGATATATCAGATATTTTTCTCTATTGAAAAGATTTTCCTTTCCTATACCAGTCGGAAATTTGTTATAAAAGAAATCGAATCGGTATCTAAAGTTTTTCAATTCAGAGTGGCTTCCACTTGGATCATATATTTTGAATTCTTTCTCGTTGTTTTTTTCACTCCAAGCGCCAAATGGCAATAAAAGTTTACCGGGTCGGTCATAGAGCACGCTTGTCACGGTTGACTTGAAGTGACTTGACATTATCGACGAAAAGACAAATAAATATATCCCCACCGAAATTAAGACTGCAACGCATTGTTTTCGTACATGGAAGTGTCGAGATAGTTGAGAAAGTTTATCTCTATGCCTGAAGAGAAGTATCCCCATCTTAGGTTATAGCAATGTTGAGCCTGGATGAAAAGAAAATGAATACATTTGTACTTATTGTATGGTAAATGAATCCAAGATTTCCAATTCGGCAACAAATTCTTACTATAATTTTGTGGAAGTTTCGATGGCTTAATTGCCGGAGACGCAAAAAGTTTGTTTTGGTGCAAGTTTTAAGTCGTTGTTTATTTAACCTTTATTTATTTTTGCAGCGATGTGGTCTTGTGGTATGACACTCGCTTTCGGATCGGAAGGTCCCAAGTTCGAGCGTCGCTCGGCGCATAACGGAGTCCTTGGAAAAGGCTCTTTACTCACATTCTCTCACGGTACTCAGGTGTAAAATGAGTACCTGGTCGTTAACAGCGTTGTCTCTGTCCGCAAAAATTGTAATAGCGCCTAACAGGCGTCATGTCACGTCCTAAATTTTAACTGTTGCTGTTGGCCAGGACCTCTTGTAAAGCGCTTTGAGCACGTTTTGTGGATATTGCCCTATATGTAAGCTCATTTTATTTTGGAGGGGGGGGGGGGGGTGTTATGGTATGTTACCAATAACCTCAAATCTGTATTTTGTCGGGGTGAACTAGATACTGATTAATGAATCAAATATAATATTATGAAACTTGAGTTAGATTTCTATTCTTTTGACAAATTAGGGAACAGGCACTGGTGTCAGATAAAGATCTGAAAAAAAGTGTGTGTGAAACAGTGCTAGACAAAGCAAGAAAAGAAAATCAAGAGCAAAACTTGTATTTTTCTTTCTTGCTTTGGCTGGCACTCATACACACTTTTCATATCTTTTTCTATTCTTTATTGAGGAGAATATAATATATTATAGATTTCCTTATTTGTCAAAGAGTTAAATGTCCTATTCCTATTTTAAACGAACGATACAATTTGATCGACGAGTTTTCTGCCCAGAATTTTAAATACGTGTTTGTTTTTAAGAAGTTTGGCATAACAGGCTGTGATAATTTCATTGACGTGACAACTTCAAGCTTTCACCAATATATCAATTTCAAACCTTAACGAATTGTTTCCGGTTGTTTTGGTTTGATATGGTCGGGGTCAAACAGATTCTGAAACTTTTATTTAACGGGTAAAAAGGCAATGATTATGATATTGAAGTCTTATATCGTTTTAGACATAGGGAAGAAAAGTCGTGAAGTCAGATCCTCTACTTTTCCGGTTCAAAAATCATTAAAAGTGTGCATGTAACCAGTACTTGGGAGGACAATAAATAATGAACAGGTTACATACTGAATCATAAACTGACATAACTATTTAAGTAGCAGGACGTATAGGCAGATTGTTAGGATTATGATCAGGAGTATATTTAAAAGAGCAAGGATGGATGATCTTCATTGACGTCCAGCATATATTTAGACTAGAAAATAAGATGCCATCACTCTGAAACTAGAAGATCATTTACACATGGTATGTATTCAGTCCTCCTGAAGAGTGGTTTTACACTTCCAATAAGATTGAAACCAATTTTTTGACATCACACTTCTGATCCCTATTATTACTATTAGGTATGTTTATCAAGTCTTCTCAATTCGGCGGATTACTTAAAAGATAGGTCTATGTCGAAACGTCGTTTTAGTGACCTTCGTCAGACAAAACTACTCCAAAAACTAAGACATTTGAACAAAATAAAGGAAAAAGATTAATTCTCTTTCATCAGTTTTCCTGTATTAAATAATCGAAAAGTAACCAAACAGTGACGATCAAGCATGAGGATTAATGTAGTTAAATGTTTTTTAAGTGTTGGCAAAGTGTGTGCAAAGTTGATACTCTGTCCTCGCTTTTTTAACATTTGAGAAACTATCTTTGCTCTTCTATTGTAGCTAGATTGCCAGTTTTTTTGGTTTATTTTTCATTATTAAATCGATAGAGTGAAAATGATGAAAACGTAGTTTTGCTATTTTTTCCCAGATATTGGAGTATTTTTGTGGTGAACGTCACAGAAACGACCTTTTTGCACAGCCTCAGATAATATTTCATAATTTAGACTTGATAGTTAGTTTGGCAGCATTTGGTCCGACCCCACAGATAACCGGAATGCGGAGATGGGTTTGAACGAAATTTGTGAAGGGTTGGTGAACTAAATTTGTTCACGAGAAATCTAGAATGAATAAATAAATTTGAACATTTATATAGCGCTGATTTGCCATGTTCAATGCGCTTCACAATGTTTCATTTATTTCCCAATTAGGGCATATAGAACCATTATATTTGCATTCCATTCCGCAGGTTAGGCGTCCCTTTTTTTGCAACTAACACTCTCACAATATCCGTCACTTCCTATAGCCAGGTACCTATTCATTCCTGAGTCGAGTGATGTAATATGTGTAAAGTGCTATCCAAAAGAAAGCAAGCAATTGCTATTGTCCGTTTCACGCTATAAAAACCGGGATAAACTCCGGCTCCGTGGGTCTAATGGCTCTAAAGGTGAAGATATAAATGATTACCTGTTTATAAAATGACCCGAAATTGTCTCCAGCACTGAAAAATTCATAAAAGCAAACAAGCCATCATCATGTGAATATAAGTTACAATTGTATCCCCATCCTATTGAAAAAAATTTTACTCCCAGAGACAGACACGTCATGACCGCCGAAACTATCTCATCACAGTCTTAAAGTACACAACACACTATTACAGTTATAAATAAGGTAGGATAACCGAAAATGACACCTGAAACTACCTCATCACAGTCTTAAAGTACACAACACACTATTACAGTTATAAATAAGGCAAGCTAACCGAAACGACAAAAGTCAATCTATATAATGGTAATGGTTGATTGATTTAAAGGCAGACAAAGGGAACTGAATAGGTAGAAGGGGAGGGGGAGGGGGCAAGAAAAAGGAGAAATATGGAAGTCATCAGAGCGTGATTGAACGTAAGTATTAAGTTGTCGTAGGGCACACACAAGAGGATGAAAGTATCCTACAGATAAAATTGAAAAGGTCAGTCATAAAAGTTTCACACTTTATTGATGATATGCGGTTAAGTATAATGCTCACAGGTTCTCCGCTCGAAAACAATCGTAACAGCAACAGGAGCTCAAAATTATGAGTAACATTTACCTGGGTCCGACTCATCCCAACATTCATGCAGTTTTGAGAAGATATTTATAAATACCATTGAATAATTCACCTTTCGTGCGTTACTAAGCATGAATCAGTCGGAATATTCCCGGAATTTAGCCCTATGTACAGACTGTAACATTTCCTGTAGCATACAACTAAACGTCCTTTTTTTACCTCACTGAGTGGGATTATTTACTATAATCTCATATTACGAGTCGCGGATTACTTAATCAAAATACAGCGCATATAATTTTGAAAATTACGAGGATACACTGTTGGGACATTTGGGACATTTATCATTTGCAACATTCTGTAGAAGGACAGGAAAGAAAAAGTAACTAAAGCAAATGGCACAGACGGGAATCTAATCCACAGCACCAATTTCAAGCCTTCTGAGACAGACGTTTTACCCATTCGGCACGCCTTCCACATGAATGACGACGCATATTATGTATACAAAGTAAGCTTACTATCCTTCCACTGATTTGTTGCTTGGGTATATTCTTAATACTTTTGTTGATTTTTTATTTATTTTTCATATTTCTATGTCCATTACAATTTCGTATTCTCGAACGTGAATTAATGTTTTTAAAAAAGAGCGGAGTTTAAAAAAAGAGCATGTGTATAATCATCTTTAACTTATGCAACAGATGCGTTCTGGGTCTTTCGCCATTTATTGTACTCAAACGCATCTGTTAAATAATCACAGGAGATGCGAATTCAAGAAATAAATAACTCAATGACACATCCATTTATCTACTTAATTCATTTTGAAAAAAAAAATAATATGCTGGTTATTCAAAATTATTCATTCTTTTCTGTCCTATAATCGAGCGTTTGTTCATGGTTATCGATCGGTGACGGGGACAAGAAAAAAAAACACAAACAGAATACAATATTTCTAATATTATCAAGTCAGAAATAGAACGATTTAAATGTTTATTCGACTAGAATAGTTTTGACAAATTATAAGATAACTGGCGCATTTTTCAATGTTATGTGCGCTGTATATTGATTACATAACCCGTGACTCGTACTATGAGCTTATAGAAAAACAGACAGCCGGGTCAATAGCTTGCCACGCATAGCAACAAGAGGTCACGTGACCATTAAGTACGATCAAGGTCAATTTATGTTTCTGTGAAGAGAAATATTTATTCAAGAGGTGTGTTTAATTGGTTTTTAACATGTGCGGCTATGTGGTCCAGTGGTATGGCACTCCCCATGGAAGGTCCTGGTTTCTTGTCCCGCTCTGAGTGGCGTATGTTGAGTCCTTGGAAAAGGCTCTTTCTCATACTATCTTACCGTATTCAGGTATAAAACAAGTACCTGGCCATTAATAGCGTTGTCTATGTCGACAAAAAATGAAATAATCATGTCTCGTCTTACATGTCAAGTGTTGGTGTAGGCTAGGGACCCCGTTTAGTGGATATTAGGCTATATAATCGATCAGTGTTTTTTAGATGTTAACTGTTGCTATTGGATAAGAACCACTTGTAAAGCGCTTTGGGTACGTTTAATGGATACTTCGCTTTAATAATGCGCAAGTTTAACGTTTATAAGTTTAAAAAATCACCTCTCTGGCGGTATAAAATTACTTACATCATTCAACATATAAATTTACTCCCCCCCCCCCCCCCCCCCCCCCCCCGCTCCTCTGATTCGTAAAAAATGAGCTTTTTTTTATTGATGTTTTGCCAAAAAATAAAAACTCATAACATCCGCCAGCCGTGAATAACGTACCAGCAGACAAAAATATGAGTACCCTTGAACGTTTATAGTCTGATTACTATAGCACAAAAAATGGCTGGCTAAAAACAATAACAAATACTTGAGTGACGTCAACTTTGTTCTATCTATATCGCAATGTCCAGGAACTAATGCTCAAAGCGCTTTATAAGGGGTCCCAAGAGATCAGCAACACGTAACAAGGCGGACAAGACAAACGTCATTACAATTTTGTTTCGATGAAGACAACACTTTTCCGACGAGGCACTCATTTTAAACCTGAGTACGGCGCGGAACCCAAACCAGGAACCTACAGGCCGGATGGCAACAAATACCACGCAACATCACAAAGCGTGTAGATGGCAATTTGCAATGCAGTTTCTAAAATTGAGACGTAAATATCCATATTGTAACCAAAGAGTCACTACGATTACATGTTTAGAAAACTTAGCCCTGCTGTTCTTTGAACAACATGAGTATTGTCGCTCACTATCCCGGAATAGAGCAGAGAAGTCGTGACGTCACATCTTCTACTCTTCCAGTTCCAATCTCATTGGATGTGTGTATGTAATCAGTCTTTCGGAGGACTAATGATGAATAGGTTACATATTATTGAATCATAAGGTGGCATAACTATTTTAGTAGCAGGATGTATAGGCAGATTCTTAGGATTACAGGACATAAAAGAGCGAGGATGGATGATCTTTATCGATGACCTGCATACATTTAGACTAGAAAATAAGATGTCATCACTCTGAAGCCAGAAGATCAATGACACATTATCCAGACATCCAGAAGAGTGGTTTTACATTTCCAATGAGATTGGAACCAGATTATTTTTTACATCAACACTTTTCTTCCTCATTCATCGATGTGGCACATCAAATCTAAATGGGATGGTAAGCTTTTGAAACATAGACTAAATTTTGAAACAATGGGCAGAGGTCATAAAATTTTTAAAATACAGATTACATGAAACAAAAGGCAGAGATCATAGACTTTTAAAATACAGATTATATGATACAATGGGTAGAGATCATAGACTTTAAAAATACAGATTACATGAAACAAAAGGCAGAGATCATAGACTTTTAAAATACAGATTGTATGAAACAATGAGCGGACATCATAGACTTTTAAAATAGAGATTTCATGAAAAATGGACAGAGATCGTAGTCATCTGAAGTACATGACGAAATAACCAGCTCTCCAGAGCCCAAACATTGCTCACATTGCAAAAAGGTTTTTTAATCCATCAGCGGGACAGAATGTGACAAGGTGATTCCCGGATCAAATATTCACAACAAGATGGCCGGCTGATTCGACTGGCAAAACACTTATTATGAACACTTATTGCATGTGACACCTTCATAACTTTATTATTTCTATCATTATTAGTATTGTTATTATTCATTTTTATTATTATTATTATTATTATTATTATTATTATTATTATTATTATTATTATTATTATTATTATTATTATTATTATTATTATTATTATTATTATTATTATTATTATTATTATTATATTATTATTATTATTATTATTATTATTATTATTATTATTATTATTATTATTATTATTATATATCATATCATCATCATCATCATCATCATCATCATCATCATCATCATCATCATATCATCATTTATTATATATTATTTATATTATTATATTATTATTATTATTATTATATTATTATTATTATTATTAGTTATTTTTTTATAATTATTATTATTATTATTTATGCTATGAGTTTGTGAACATATCATTTATTAAATTATGAATAATTTTAACACCTCCAGTAGACGATAACAATAATTATCCATTTTACATAGACATATTGATAAATATTTCCAATTCAAAGGTGTGTAAAGCATGTCTGTAAATGATGCATAACGTGTTATTTGACATTATAATAAGCTATTGTATTAGGCATTTACTGGATATGTTTTATATTCAGCCTTAAATATGATAAGAGATGAAAGATGAGATAACATGTTTCTTCTGTTTGTTGTCATTTAAGACATACAAAAAGGAACGGGACCAATTTAGACAAGTTTAGACTCAACTTCAGCGAACAAAATTATATTAACTGGAAGGACTTCCGTAGTATCACAGCACCTAAAGAGAGGATTATTGGAGGGGACTAGTAAGAAGGATGGGAAAAGAAATAAATAACTATATATTTCAACTCAGCAATACTTGTTTTGTTAAATATATTCTATTAATACATTACAATTAAGGTATATGCATATTTCAGTCATTATCATGAATGTTATATATATGCTGATCTTTTTGAATCTAAAATTAAAGAGCATAATGTTATTATAAATATGACATAGAAGTCAAATGAAATAATAATGGGAGCGATCTATATTCATGTTTTCGTCCAGCCAGGTCATCAATCACATGATTTGTTGCTGTCCAACGATTGGATATTTCTTTACAAATGTAAACACGCTGCTTTGTTTACAAATGTTATAAACATACCCATGTGTCAAGCTGAATCAAATGACCAATCGTGATGTTAGATATTTAAAAAGCTGTGAACACTTTTCACTAAGTAGATCACTTTGAGCACATTTTGCAATGTGACCAATGACCTCGAGCACATGGAAAGTTAATATAGATCATGCCCATTGGCACAAGAGGGGCTCGAACCCACGTCGTCGAGGTCCGAAATCAGAAGACTTATCCACTGGGACGATGAACCAGTTGACCACTGGCCGTTGGAACTTTGTCGCTGCTGTTCTAAAAAGTTTCATCAATTACCATCAATATAAATAAATCAAAAGTTGTCATTTATTTTGACCAATGATAGAAACGCAAGTATCGATACTTTTCAATATAAAATTCCATATCGATTTATATGTGTGACAGGTATACCAATAAAACATGTAATTGATCTACAACAACAACCTCAAGCAAGGTTAAGTTTATCCTGTCTATTACATTGTGTTTTATTTACTGTATATATATATATATTATATATATATATATATATATATATATATATATATATATATATATATATATATATATATATACCCTTTATAATCCTTCCACCAACCGTAAAATATTGCACTCTTGGGTGAATCTCTAGTAGACCTCCGACCTCTTCCCCCCCCCCCCCCCTTCTTTTTTTTTTTAATAACCCTGAATAGAGACAACAAAACTGCTAGCTTTTAACCAATTATTATCAAAAGAATGAATCACAGGTTTGTTTTATTCAAAACAGGTGGAGGGGGGGAGCCCCCCCCCCCCCCCCGACGCCTTTAATGTTCTCTTCCCTTCGTTTTTTTTTTTTTAAACTCAGACCCTGAAGCAGACCCCCGAAATCCCCCCCCCCCCCCGCCCCACCCCCATCTCGAATCTAATGAAATACACGTAGGTATTATTTTCGGGGGGTTTTTTTTCTCGTTTCATCTTCCTTTTATTAATTTTTTTTTTTTTTTTTGGTCTACTGGGTTTTTTTTTCTCTCTCTCGTTTCATGAAAGAATTCTGATTACTATGATAATATACATCTAAAAATGAAATATTGAACATGAGTATTATTTACGGTCACTGATGTTTGATGCTATGCATTTGTGTAAAATACTCATAACACCCGCCTGCAGGATATGATGTAGCAACACACAAAACTATGTGTAATCTTGAATATTTATAGTCTGATTGATTTAATTTAGCGAGAACTAGTCACAAAACCGGCTGTCCAAAAACAATAAAAAGAGCTGAGTGACATCAATTGCGTTCCTTGTATAGATAGTATGAAGTTGACGTCACTCGGGTCTTTGTTATTGCTTTTTGTCATCCGCGTTTATGAGTAATTAACCAGACTATAAACGTTCAAGGTTACACATAGTTTTGTGTGTTGGTCCGTTATACTTCCGGATGACAATGTTGTGAGCTTCATTGCCAAGCGCATACTACCGATAGATAGTAAAATTAAAAACGGACCCACGGAAATAAAACGGACCAACACACAAAACTTTTTAATTTGTCATCTTGAACGTTTATAGTCTGGTTAATACAGTTAAGTGAGAAATACTCATAAACGCGGATGGCAAAAAACAAAAACAAAGACTAGAGTGACGTCAACTTCATACTATCTATACGGTGCATGTTTCTTTGCAAATGTCTGATTTAACAGCCATAAAATTGCAAACGGTTGAAATCACTCGTTTCGGTGTTTGCTTTTATTTGTTATTACTAGTGGAGAACCCGCCATATTTGCGGAGAAATAAAGGCTGTAACGAACAGGCAGTCATCTGTTATACTTATGATCCTACATACTTCATTGTTAAAATTAACATAGATCGAGACTAACCTTTTGAGCCATCAACGATCAATATAGGTCCGGTAACAAAGTCTGTCTACAGTAGACACAGTTTCTACAATGCTGTCACGAGTGAGAGGCGTTGACACAGACATGCTGTTTATATACGTTCATACAAGAGAACGTCGAAGCTATTTTCTACTTCATCTTTTCTTATAATATAAATTTATATATATTTTATGTATAAAGACAATGACAGAAAATTTTGTAATTTTAGGTTTAAAATTTAAATTTAAGATTAATTAATAATTTAGAGAATGCTATCAAATTGACAAAATAGGCAAATGTAAAGATTGTTATCTTTTAAACATAGATATAATTTTACATGTTGAATCACAGTACTTTTTATTGTTCAAGGCTTACAAAGTATATTTTAATAGAAGGCTGTGCGGCTATGTGATCTTGTGGTATGCCACTTGCTTTCGGATCGGATGGTCCTCGGTTCGAGCCTTGCTCGGCGCATAGTTGAGTCCTTGGAAGGGACTCTTTACTCACATTCTCTCACCGCTCTCAGGTGTTAAATGAGTACCTGGCCTTCAACAGGAGTTGTCTCTGTCGGAAAAATTGTAATATCGCCTTACAAGCGCCATGTTTCGTTCTACATGTTATGTGTGGCTGTTGGTCATGGACCCTTTGTAAAGCGCTTTGAGCACATTTAGTTGATATTGCACTATATGAAACCTCTAACACTAGGTCTAGAAGGGAGGTAACTCTTTGTGTGATGGTGACATTAGTGACCGGTTTAGTTAAATGGATGGAGAAATCTCAGAATTTTGAAGAAAACAAAGTTTTTACAAACAGGTTGGAAATAAATAGTCAAAGGGAAGGAATGTGCCAAATAGAAAGAAATATTCTGATTGGTTAATCGGATAATAATGCTTGAACCATGGATTATAAGAGACATGTTCTGTATGTGAAAAGAGGAATGTGGATACCAGGTTTGGATACTAAAGCTGTTCTGTTTTTCTCTTCTTTTTATTGTTTCTTCGAATAATAAATAGTTTTTTCATTTATGTTTATAGGTATTTATGTCAGCTGGAATATCGATAAAATCAATGTGCTATGCAATTCTTTAAAGTTATATCGACCAATTAATTAAAGTCATGGGAGGGGGGGGGGGAGGTAATAATCACACAAAAATTGGTTTGCTTAGTTCATGTCAGTCAAAGAGTTAACTCATGGTTTTAAAATTATCAATCTTCCTTCAATTCTCCTGAAAGTGTGGCCATAGGTTGAATTTATCATGTCAAGATTTTTAATTGCAAGTGCTTCGTGTCTTGGCTGTGTGGGGAAATGTTTTAAAAGCATCCCCAGAGGATTACACGTCATTGATGTATTGAGAGATTTAAACCACCAGCCAGCATTGAAGATCTCAGCAAGGTTGAGGTCAGGTTCCTCATCGTTGTCATTGTCCCAGGTTGAAAATGGCACGTTCTTGGTGTCCTCCAGACAATCTCCCATGGGACTTTCAACGCCACCAAAAGAAGGATCATTTTTAAACTCCACCTCTGTGTATGTGTATGAGTACCTGTAAGATTCATTTCGGACCCGAAATCCATTATAGGAAATCACATCAGACGTTTTGTAACGATTTCCAGTCTTGGGATTCGTCTTTCGCCAATAGAAAATCCACTGAACCATTGCAGTTCTGTTTGTATTTGTCACCTTATGCATATTTTCCAAACCGAGCCAGAAATCGTCCTTTGCCACAGAGTATCCCCTTTTGTAATGTTTCCAAGCTCTCGAGTTGTTGCGCTTACCTGTGTTGGAAAATATCCATATTATGGAAGCATCGCGTTTATTTTTACAACGCACTACATCTGTCTTACCGAATATAATTAGCTTCACTTCATAGGACGTATCCAAGTCATAACCGTACCCTACGAGTTCTTCACAGCTTCTTGCCCTTATCGTACAAAACTGTCCTATCATTCCTCCTTTACAACGACACACAACATTTCTTCGACGTGTGAAACTCCCTTTATTGTAGCACTTCTTTCTCGAAACATTAATGGCGTTTGATGCGTTGTCGCCAATGCCGCAATCCATGTTATCCCATGCATATTCGCAAATCTTGAAAAAATGACAGGTTGTTGCGTTGTCCAAAAAACTTCCAAGACATGTTGAGTTCCTGCTGCATTCTGCAGCACATCTCAAACGACTCATTTTCGTTTTGGGTTCTGTGCAATTGTTGACAATCAAATCTTGAGTAGTGCCGCATATCGGAATTGACTTGAATATCACGTTTTCAACATTCGACTCAAGTGGTTTTGGGAATGCAAACACAATCATAATACAAAGCCACAAACCACTCATATTTTTTTTCAAAGTGACTGAAATGGTTTCAGGTATCAACGAAACTTTGATTTTCATTGCGGTGAGTTTCCACTGTAAAAACGATTTTATATTCGATTTTATATTATATTTTAGAGCCGGGTTAGTGTTTCATTTTGGCTAAATATTCCAGAAAAAAATCCAAATGAAACCAGATGAGATTTCGTTGTTCACTTCTAAACGCGTATAAGTAATTGTGGTGAACCCAAGATATATCATAAGACAAACTTATAGTGAGTGCAATTATTTGAAATCTAGTTCATACAATAGCCTACAATTGCATACGATGAAGTTGACTGGTTTTCAACAGCATAAGTAGTTTCACCATTTAAAAAATCCAGTTGTTATGGGCTTTTTAACGACTTCTATTGGTTGAAAATAACAACTTGAGCTCTTAATGGTTTAAGATTATATACTGTTTCAAGAAGTGAACAAGTCTTGGTGAAGCTAGAAAGAAACAGCATATTACGCTTTATGTTTAAAACATTGTCACCGGCAATAAAGTCCCCATATTGTTTAGATCACAAAGCATGCTTTGTGTGTAAAGCTAACATAAATTGAATAATGTTTACATTGTATTGATTTTCCTTTTGTTTACTGATAACATAATATGATAAAAGGCTGAATGCTTCACATTCTTTGAATTCCCGCTTGAATCGACTTGTTTTTTATTAAAGGAAACCTCTGGACATCGCTCAAGTCTAATGGCCTAAAGAAGCATAGTATCAGATTAAAGAAATTCTGGCACAATCATTTACATGCCTAGAAAGGCTTCAAAATGATTGAATCGTCGGGAAAATGTTGATGAAGGAGACTAAATTGAAAAGAAGTAACTTGGTAGACAGAGCGTTTGAAACAAAATCTCAACTGCACCCGTATTTGTAAATAAACTAAAGGTGAGTGCGAAGACACACATTCACTATTACTAGATACAGCTGCTCTTTTTTATTTATTTTATAGATAGTATTTAATGACAACGTCCTGTGCGCACGGAATATTGCAAATTCCTCGAAAATTAGGAAATGTGGTGCCGTGATTTTTTGCATTCTGGCTTATCTATTTTAAGTGACATTAGGAATTTTGAACAGACCGATAGCGATTGACCAAACAGATTTCTCACAATACCAAATTCCTTTGATCTTTTCATCATTGTAATAAAATATGACTCAAACTTTAAAATGTTTACAGTAACGGTGTGTTGATTCTCTCTCCCGTGGGAAACATAATCATAACAAAGTGCATTCAATGGCAAAGCTTAGCAAATAATTTTGGGTTGTTTGAAATAGTTTAATAATAGATAGCATTTATCTAGTACTTCACAGCGTTTATACTTTATCTCTTCCCTGGTGGACACGGCCATATAATATATTGGAAGACACAAGCAGCCCGTTAGGTGCTTATATATTTTTTCGGACAAAGACATCGATGTTAAAAAAAAAAATTAAAAAAAAATAAAAATAATAATAATAATAATAATAATAATAATAAAGTGTTCTTTTATAGCGCTAAACGCCGAAGCCTCAAAGCGCTTTACAATATACTTATCAAACCATAAATACACTCGTACCGAGCCAAACAGACACGCACACACAACAGTCGCACATACTAACTATGCAAGTTTTACAAAATGAAATTGACATTCAACAAAATGGAAATTAAAAAATATAACGTATAATTTACTCATCAATAAGAAAATGCCTACTATAAAAGGGGGATCCTCGAATTATTACGCCCATCTCCGATAGGACGAGAAATTGCCTTTCACAAAGACATAACACCCACCAATGTTGAGCAAGACAACTCATAATGGTTGGACAAGACATGTCACGAAATCCCACTGGTCACTAGTCACTACTGGTCACCCATCGAGTACGTTACGTATTCACCATTCTTTAATTATATTCGCTGGAAGTGAGGCGGGACCGCATTGAAAGTATTAATGTGAAATATCACTGAATCTAAACTTCATGTAAGTTCTGTACAGTATAACCTTCCAAAGGAACCACCGTTTTCAAATACAAGAGATGCATAATAGATGACATCAAGAAAATATTAATTTGACTTCTCCCCTCTGAGTTCCTGGTTGTGGGCCATATTGCTATCTGCCGTATGCAATGAAAAAGAATCTCGCGCTTCGCCTCTCTGGATAAATTAAAATCCTTGTAAATTTTCCTCTTTGTGACGAAATGTGCATGTTTAATCCATATTTTTTAATCAATTTTTATAAATGTTGAAATAAACAACATGCAGTTACGCCTCCTGATTTCAACTATTAAATTGTAACAATTGATTTTGTCAAACGCTTCAACAGTCGTAACATCACTTCCCTCGTAATGACGCATGGTAACTTAGTAACTGGCTCTAAACTATCGGAACAATGGCGGACGCCCTTATGAAATATTTCTCCGACGAGCATAAAAGCGTATCCAGAGGAAACTAAAAATATTACAAATCTGATCATGTTTTGACTTTTCACATTCTGATCACAAGACATATGAAAAGTTCTAGCCGGCATAAAGAATAAAAAGTACCGATTTTCTTTGTTTAGAACCACGATGGCCCCCGTTGCTGGGCGACGTCACGTCAGACTATTGAATCCAATTCATTGTGTTTAATATTGTATTGTAAATCATCGAAATGTTTATTCGTCCCAAACCCTTCATTTTATATATACCGAAAAGAAGAAAAATCCCAAAGTACGGCACTGTAACCAATGCACAAAACAATCGGCTTAACGTCACTAACAATTCTAGTGTTCGAGCCAATTATCATTAAAATCCATCAAAAGGTTGTGAAGATATCCACGGGTTGTGGAACGGACTATAAAACCTTCTCTCTTAGCTCATTGTAATGTCAACACTTTTCATTTTCATTTGGTTGGAGGTCATCACTTTTAAAATGGCAGACTACAGTGTGGAGGAAAACTGGAGAGAAATGTGGAACAGGAAAACACCAAGAGGAGGAAACATCATTAAAGATCCAACCAAAAGAGTGCCTGCATTCAATAATGCCAGGAAATACTGGACTTCCTCAAATCGCCTCTTAACTGGACATGGCAGAACTGCATCAAATATGTGCAGATGGAAACTTCGAAACAGTGATACCTGCCAGAAATGTCAGGCAGCCCCAGAGACCAGCGATCACATCGTCCTCCACTGCCCAGTCACTAGACTTGAAGGTGGCTACGAAACCGTCCTAAGGGCGGAGGAAAACTTTAGAAGCTGGGTTGACGAAATAAATTTGGAGGTGTAGCCCTACGCAACTACTACTACATGTCAACACTTTTCAGACGTAACTATATCAAGGGCAACTACTCATTAAAACGGTACATGGTGTAACATATTATTAGATATGAAGTGAGTAGAAAAGTGCCAGAAGACAATAGAGAATAAAAAATTTTTTCGCGGCGGTGGTGGGGTTTGAACCTGCGACCTTATTGGTACGACAACTCCGCCTGGCAGGTGAGAGCGTGGCTCTACCGTGTGAGCTATCCACGAACACAAAAATATTCGTTTCAAACCCAAAGTCATTTCTAGATCCCTCTCTCACCCACTTCTTGAGACCGCGGATTCGTTCACCACCATCGCGAAGTAATTTTGACCAGCAGTTAAGCTTAATAGCCAATATTCTCAACACAAACATATAACATAGAAACGATTGAGACATTGAGTATGCTCCGGTGTATGGGGTGAATTTTTAATTCAGAAAAGTGAGTGGAGCAGGCACTTATGTTGGTAACAACAAGATATGAAGTGAGTAGAAAAGTGCCAGAAGACAATAGAGAATAAAAAATTTTTTTAACATAGTAACATATTATTGCACGGTTACTTCCCTTGTTAATCCTTATTGATGTCGGAAGTTTTTTTGCCTGATACCGTGTTGCTTCTTTTATCTTGCTGATAACAATCCGATTAATTTATGATACAGTATCAAACAAAAGAGATCCTAAACATCAGCCTTCTTCAATTGAGGCTCAAACGGCAGACCTCCCGATTACCGTCAGAATTGCAACTATTACACCTCAACGGTTATCCGATGATTGGGATGATTTATCGGATATAATTATTATATAATATATTATAATCTCCCCTGTTAACTTGTTCCCCCCGCGACTTATACCAAAAAAAAATATTGAACGGAAATGACGTGGACATTATTTAACCAGTTAACTGCCTTACTCTGGAAAAACTCGTATTTGAAAATTTAACCAGAAAAATCGTCCTTCAAATTATGTCGATCGATTTAAATGACCGTCATCTTGGCAAAAACTTTCAAACCTGGAGCTTTGTTATTGTCCCAAGTTGCATTGTTTCTTGAAGTGTTATCGCTATGCATATTTTGTTGAAAAGTACGGCTACGAGTCGACTGAGCGAAAGCTTGCCTGAGGGGGCGGCATTTTGATTACCGACTGAGCATCAGCGTCTGGTCATAGTATAATCAGAGGCAAGAGTACGTATCGAATACAGAGATGTCACCCCAATTCAATAAATTGAGATTGATCGCATGATAACAACTGGTCATTGACTTGCCATGTGTTAAAAGCTAAAAGGGTGACACTACACACTTAAATGTTTTGATTCACGATACACAGAGGGTTTTTTTTACAATTATTATTAATATTATTATTATTATTATTATTATTATTATATTATTATTATTATTATTATTATTATTTAGTAGTAGTAGTAGTAGTAGTAGTAGTTAGTAGTAGTAGTAGTTAGTAGTAGTAGTAAGTAGTAGTAGTAGTAGTAGTAGTAGTAGTAGTAGTAGTTATAGTAGTAGTAGCAGTAGTATTTTCATTATTATTATTAATATTGTTACTATTATTATTATTATTATTATTATTATTATTATTATTATTATTATTATTATTAGTAGTAGTAGTAGTAGTAGTAGTAGTAGTAGTAGTAGTAGTATTAGTAGTTAGTAGTAGTAGTAGTAGTAGTAGTAGTAGTAGTAGTAGTAGTAGTAGTAGTAGTAGTAGTAGTAGTAGTAGTAGTAGCAGTAGTATTTTCATTATTATTATTAATATTGTTATTATTATTATTCATATTATTATTATTATTATTATTATTATTATTATTATTATTATTATTATTATTATTATTATTATTATTATTATTATTATTATTATTATTATTATTATTTATTATTTATTATTATTATATTATTATTATTATTATTATTATTATTATATATATATTAGCTCTAACCACCATTATCGAGCACTTTCGTACCTACAAGTACCCACCAACACTCATAAATATATATATATATATGTATATATGTATCTATAATATATGTATTTATATACGTATATTTATGTATGTATATAGGTATGTATGTATATATGTATGTATGTATAATATATGTACGTATGTACGTATGTATGTATGTATGTATGTATGTAAGTGTTCAAGATGGCGGACAGGTCAGTCGGGTGGGTCTCTCGTAGTCTCTTGATCTACCGTCTCTTGTATCCATCATCCGTGGTAGCTGTCCTCGTAAACACAGACAATGTCTAGAAGGAGAAGAGGACTTGTGACAAGGATCAGATTTCTTGCCAAAGAGTGTATCAGAAGTGGTAAAATTCGACTAGACGTCGGACAGAATAGTTACAATGTTGTAAAACGTGTTGTGAATGGCGGAAATAGTGATTGTGATTTGTTTGACATTTCTAATTGGCTCCAGTATCAGCATGAACCGACAAGTAATTCTTCTTGGAATAAGTTTATACAATACAACAAGAAGGTATGTTCAGACATACTATATCTACACAACCCATTAAAATTAAACCAACTTTTTGTCATCCAACCCATCAAAATGGATAAAATTATTTTCAACACTACACAGTGTTTTCATCAAAAACAACACATTCCAAATCCAAAGACCCGATCATGGACAGCCGTTTAGCATTGAATTTCTCCGCTACTGCAAACGGATCTTAACAAAATTCCCAGATGGACCGATGAAAAAAATTATAAAAGACCCGATCAACAATTATGAAGCTCTATTAAAATACATCGAAATAAAAATAATAGATATAAAGTCCTCCATTATGCCCTCCCTTATCCAAAAAAAACACACCAAGAGCACAGGAGGAAAATGAGGTGACATG
>NC_088364.1:38162932-38165432 GCF_034508935.2 Berghia stephanieae | reverse complement strand
CTCTATTTTTTTTTCTTTTTTGGACTTGGATTTGGAATCGGAGCAATAGGCCTAGATAAACTCTTGGAGTGTAATGTCATTAAAAAACTATCACTTCATCAATAATCAAAATAGTGCATCTATGTGGTCTTGTGGTATAATACTCTCCCTCCGATTAGAAGGTCTTGGGATCGAGTCCCTTTCTGCGCGGCGCATAAATGAGTCGTTGTCTCTAGCCCTACCCAGTTGTAAATGAGTATCTGGCCGTTAACAGCGCTGCCTCTGTCGGGAGAAAATGGTAATATCTCTTTACAGGCGTCATGTTCCGTCCTTCTTGTCTAGTGTTGCAGTTGGCCAGACCCCTTTGTAAAGTGCCCTGAGCACGTTTAGTGGATATAGTGCTATATAAATGCTCAATGTTCTTTTTTTGTTGTTGTTGTTTTTTGTTTTGTTTTGTTTTTTTGTTTAGCCCTTTCTTCTTCGTTTTAAAAAAAAATATAAATCAACAAATCTTTGTTGGGGGTATTATTTTTGGCAATAGTTAATCATTGTTTCGTACATTATCTTTACTCGTAAAGCATAACCGGGAGATGATGAGTTTGAATTTCAGCCTTTAGAAAGTGATAATTTAGCAGCTGTGATATTTATGGATGCTCAAAATTAAAGAATCTAATGTCAGTCCAGCCCTATTGACAGTAAATTGAAATATTGATTTTGTAGTTAAAATCACAATCATTCTTTCTTATCCACGAAAACTCACGATGCATCATTTCCATGACGTACTTTGATCACTTGAATGGGGATAGCGCAGTACTTCTCCGTCTAGACGTCTACCTTGAAATCAAACCAGATGTTCAAAGATCTGGGCACAAAATATAAATAAACTACATTATTATTATTATTATTATTATTATATTATTAATTATTTTATTATTATTATTATTATTATTATTATTATTATTATTATTATTATTATTATTATTATTATTATTTATTATTATTCATTTTTAAACGTACTTATTATTACTGCATGAATAAGTCCAAAAAGTTAAACGGTGACAGCGTAAAGGGGAGCATGTTTTCACGGAAGACTGCTGCCTCGCTCGGTTGGGAGCGTGATGTTCGTCAGGTCACACCGAACCGTCAGCCAGTTACTAGGCGAAATAAATTTAACAAATGTGACAAAACCAAAATTGGGACATGGAATGTCAGGACCTGTGCCCAAAAAGGAAAACTAAACAACATTCTGAAAGAAATGAAACGGCTCCAAATAAATATTCTTGGCCTGGCAGAGATGAGATGGAAAGAGCAGGGAACCATGTCAAAACAAGAAAACAACATGACATATAAGATCATATGGAGTGGTGGAACCTCTTTCCAAAAAGGAGTAGGGATGATCTTAGACCAAAAATCAACCAAATTTTACAAAGGGCACGTAGCAATCTCAGACAGAGTTTTGCTGGTTAAGCTAAGAGGACCTGTAGTTGACACCAATATTATTCAAGTTTATGCACCAACAGAAGAGGCGACAGATGCAGATATGACAGAGTTTTACCATTCACTAGACAAAGCAAAACGAATGTGTAAATCACAAGAAGTCCTTATGGTAATGGGGGACCTAAATGCTAAGATTGGCAGAGGCAGAGATGGTGACATAATCGGACCACATGGACTCGGAGACAGAAATGAACGAGGAAACATCTGGGCAGATTGGTGTAGAACAAATAAATTAATGATTTCAAACACCTGGTTTCAACAACACCCAAGAAGAACCTGGACATGGCAATCACCAGGGGACAGAGCAAGGAACCAGATAGACTTTATAGCAGTATCATCAAGATTCAGAAATGGCATATTAAATTGCAAAACCTACCCAGGCGCCGATGTAGACAGTGACCATGTCCCAGTTGTTTGTACAGTAAGGATAAAGTTTAAAGCTATTCAGAGAACAGCTGGTAGAATAAAGAGGGATTACAGGTTATGCAAAGACAATGGCATACAAACAAAAATGAGAGAAGAATTTGAAAATGCACTCATGATACAAAGCCAAAGTGAACCTGATAATGAAAAATGTGAAAAACAATTTGATATATTCCAAAAGTGTGTCAAAGCAACTGCAGAAAAGCATTTACCAATAGCTCAAATAAACAGCAAAAAGGAATGGATGACAAATGAAATTCTAAACCTATTTGAAGAAAGACGAAAATGCAACAGAGGGTCTGCAGAATACCAAACATTGAACAACCACATTAAATCCAAATGCATCGAGGCACACGAGAACTATCTAGACTGGAAATGCTGCGAAATCGAAAGAGAATACAAACCCAACCCCCAACAAGCTCACCAAAGAATAAAAGAACTATCAGGGAAAAGGAAAAGCAAAGCAGCAGGAAGTTGTATCCAAAACAAACAAGGGGAACTGCTATTTGAAGAACAACATATAGAAAGCCGATGGGTAGAATACATAGGCGAACTGTACAATGATCCAAATAGAAATGAACCACCACTGAAATTCAAAGAA
>NC_088364.1:38155432-38157932 GCF_034508935.2 Berghia stephanieae | reverse complement strand
GAAGGCCAATTAACCAGTAGATTTTTTACCAATCAAAACATGGAATTTGCGACACATCCTCACACGTGCTCGGACAAACATAGTTGGTTGTTCATAAACCGTAACGTGAATGAAATCGACCTCTCTCTGATCATTGTAATTATTTTTATACCACCAATATTCTTTTGGGGTTCAACAGACAGGTTCGTGAAATCGATATTATTTCAACCCTCTCATTGGAAAACCCTATGATTTCTCAGTAAATACGTAATCGTTGAATAATGCTTTGAACGCGTTGAATATTAAATTTATTCAACGATTTCAGAATAATTGCGCACATTTTATTGGTGTGAAATAAGGTGCAAAAGACAGCTGATTGGCGAGCAGAAATAGTCTTTTAGTGCGCACGAATACAAATCCAACGTTATTTGTTTTTGGGTCAAATTGTCATTCAAACAGATGGAGAAAGATACAAACTATGGTGATTAGAAGTACTTATACCTTACTATTTGGTAACAAAATATCTAATAATCTTACGTGGAGGGGTGGAATAAGCGTATTGTTTCATTTCTTGGTATTTATTAAACTCGTTATATTTTTATCGTGCAAGAACACATACTCGTTGTGTTATTGGGCACTACAAAGATATGAAAGTATGGTTTATTCTCCCCACCCTCTTCCCAAACAGTAACGCGTAATGATATCAAGTTTACAATAATAATTTGTGACGTCAGATTATCAAACATTGAATTTCACTAAAATTAGATTTTTTTAAAAAGAAGGGTCATTTAAATATTTTTGAAAATGTCTTTTACTCAGAAATGACGAAATCGAAATGGATATAGAGTAGAATACATATAGACGTCTAGTATTTCTTACACTTTTGCGTTTTGTAATTCGAACATTGTGCAGCGATTGGGAACACGTCCGGAGTGTAAGAATCGTATATTGTACAATGGGCGCTCCTTGTTTAGAGAAATACCTACTGAATAAAAAGAAACCTTCTAAGCAATTCTCTTTTTACCAACTAAACTTTTGAAGTTGTCAAAAGTACTGAAAATAAGCATAACGACTAAAAACTCCAGCCCTGGCTTCATATCTGAAGAATGCCAAATTCTTAGAGCCAAAGCCTCAAATCATAGCATGTATGAACTAATTAACCTGACATTTTCCTACGACGGTCACCTAAAGAAAGTGAAAAGTGAGTTGTCGTAAGTAATGGTAACAAAGTAACAAACGATCCCAATGGTTGGACTATTGAATACGACTCATAATTCTCTTTCTTTTAGTACCGTGGGATGGCTAGACTAAGGCTAGTTGGGTTATTAAGACCAGCCCCCAAATGTGCCCTTCAGATTGAAAACTATTTGTTGTTTTGTTTATTTTTAAGGGTTTTACGGCGCTTGCAACACATTAAGGTCAAATCAGCGCCAGTAAAAAGGAAGAAAATGGGAAAGTTAAAAGATTTTGGAATTACTATTAAAGCACCAAGAGAATGTTAGACAAAGGGGAATTGGTTCAAATAGGAAATAGATGTAGATTCCAAGAGCACACTATCAGTGTACTTAGCTTGAGATCGCCTAAATGTCTCATACTGACACAAGCACAGATCACCACTAAAAGGAACAAACTCAAATGATTACAAATCATTTTATATATATAACAAAAATAATACAATGCACAACAGAGAGATGATTTACAAGAAAAAAAACATTATCTCCAAAAACAACGGTATTGCTGGCTGTTTCCCTCCCAGCCAGGGTCAGGTCAAAACCAAGTAATCTCATCTCAAGACAAAGACAGAAAGCATGAGGGGAAAACATATATAAGAGGATAGAAGACACAGTAAGTGCCCCCCCCCCCCTGTCTAGAAAACTATTTAATATTAAATGGTAACATGTACATAGTTTGATAGATTTCACCCTTCCCCACAATTTATGTACATTTTACCATATTTGTTTAATCATTTTAATATGGGATCCACAGTTACGGGCTGGTCATAGTCAACCCTACTGCCCTTAGTAACCTCATTCACACAGTGGTCGTTGCATTATGTTGTGATGAAATCTTACGGACAGTGTCAGGCTACGAGTTTACACAGGCTCCGCTCAAATACGCTTCAGTTTCTGTAACTGTTTTGCGAAACAGTGTTTACTCCTCTTAGTATCTCTCTGCTTTAAAGGCAACAGGCATTCAAGTACATATTACCCTAAAAAGGATATAACAATTTTTACAGTCCCGATCATTTGGACTATCAATATATTATTATAATGGTATTGCAAACATGTCGGTATAAAATCAAATTGTTTACTTTTAACTGTGTAACATCATGTATTGAAGCATGTTAGTAATGTAATCAAACGTCAAACACTTTCAGAGTGTGCTTTGGGACTATGTAATTAGATGGTAAGTGATAGAGATGCCGAGATAATAATAATGATAATAATATTGTGTATAATATTATATATTTTCATGATCAGCCTGAAAACTTCAGGGTTAGTTATATTTATTGTTACGCTTT
>NC_088364.1:38127932-38150432 GCF_034508935.2 Berghia stephanieae | reverse complement strand
AGTAGTAGTAGTAGTAGTCCTAGTAGTAGTAGATGTTGTTGTCGTTGATGTTATTTTTATTGTGGTAATGGTGGTTGTGGTTTATGTTGGGATGTAGTATTTTTTATCATTAAGTTAATGCATTTTGCATGCAAGGTCGTCGGGCATCGCATGGATTTCTGGCTGTTTGTTCTTTTCTCTACGGAAAATCTCCTTTTGTATCGATCTCAGCCTGCCAGACGGCCACTCGCGTAACCAAATTGACCACAAGGAGAATCGTTTTTCTATGATTAATTGTTATTATTTATATAAATATATGTAATTTAACAATGTTTTTCGTTGTTTAGGCGAATTTTCAATCACCGAAACCGATTAATTTCTTTTCCAAATGGGTCAAAGTGCATGTCGTTTTTGTCCACGTTCGGTTCCATTTGCCCCCTTTTAAAGTCGAAACTGGTCACGAGGAAGTGGGATCATCTGGTAGCATTGTTCAAGATATAATAAAGGTGTTGGTCAGCATAGTGCATTTTATCCAAGTCTTGACGAACAATGAGCGTAAAATGACATGAATTTTGAAATAATTGACAATTTAATCCTAATGTAATAAAAAGATCGATGTGTGGAAGAGAAGAAAAGCTGAATATATGAATAAATTCTGACTTATAGATAGTATGCCCTTGGCTAAGAAGCTCACAATATTGCCATCCGCAAGAAAAGCGGACCAATACACAAAACTGTGTAACAATGAACTTTTATAGTCTGGTTAATACAGTTTAGTGATAATTACTCATAAACGCAGATGGCAAAAACCAATAACAAAGATCTGAGTCGCGTCATCTTCGTTCTATCTATAACAATCTAACTATAAATCACGAAGCACACATTACAGTCGTAATAACATAATTGGTCTGTTGTTATCCTCTTATTATTTCTCGACTCTTCCTCGTTGATCGCATGTGTTAGAACCTTTCACAGAATAAATTGGGTGATAAGTGATAAGTCATTCATTGCCTGCAATGTAGTATTCACTGTTATAGTAGGTGATTTAATAACAAGTGTGACCTTTTCTTTCCGTGTTTTACACCCCACACGACTATGAATAAGTGGAATAATGGAAACAGGCCTGTTTGTTCATGTCGGTATGAGCAATAGATAGAATGAAGTTGACGTCACTCGGGTCTTTGTTATTGTTTTTCGCCGCCCACGTTTATGAGTAATTCTCACTTAACTACTTAACTGTATTAGCCAGACTATAAATGTTCATGGTTACACAGAGTTTTGTGTGTTGGTCCGTTATACTTCCGGCAATGTTGTGAACTTCTTAGCCAAGCGCATACCATCTATAGATTTATTAAACAATTAAAAAGGCAGAGAAGTCGTGATATCACACCGTCAACTCTTCCAGTTCCAAAATCCGGGAAGTTTGTGTGTAACCATCCCCATTCTGAGGACCAATAATGACCAATAGGTCACATATATATTGAATCATAAGGTGGTATGACTATTTTTGTAGCAGGGTGCATAGGCAGATTATTTGGATTATGGGATGTAAACGAGCGAGGATGGATTGTCTATATTGACGCACAGCATATATTTAGACTGTAAATAAAGATGCCTTCACTCTGAAACCAAAGATCAATTAAGTATGTTTCCAGTCTTCCAGAAGTCTGGTTTTGCACTTCCAATGAGATTAGAACCATTTTTGTGTTTGTTTGTTTTTGGTTTGGTTTGGTTTGTTTTTTTTTGTTTTTTTTTTTTTGTTTTTTGTTTTTTTTTTTTTTGTTTTTTTTTTTTTGGGGGGGGGGCGGGGGGGGGGGGGGGGGGGTTGACATCACACCTTTGTTCCCTATGTAAAAGCACAGAGACAAGCCGCTTACCTTTCTTAAAACCAAATGTTGTCTTACGACAGCGGCATGGTCTTATAGGTGCCGAGTTCAACTTCCCAACGCGTTGTCTGGCCCCGGGCAAGTAACCGCTCCCTAGCTCACTTTGTGACGCTGCACCGCGAATGACGTTTGTGTCATTCCAGTCTTCCACTGGAATAGACCCAAGGCATTCTATATAGTATACTATATAGAGGGCCGTGATAGACCCCAAAAACTCTATCCCTTTGGAGACGAAGAGAGGGGATTTATTATTATTATTATTATTATTATTATTATTATTATTATTATTATTATTATTATTATTATTATTATTATTATTATTATTATTATTATTATTCTTATTATTATTATTATTATTATTATTATTATTACAAGCGGAGAACCCGCAATATTTGCGGAGAAATAAAAGCTATTACGAACCGGCAGTCATCTATTATACTCCTTAAACAACTGTATTGTGGAAATCGAGACGAATCTTTTTAACCTTCTCCTTACCAACTATAGGAAAATCGTCACATTCGTTACGATACAACTAACATTCTTTTATTCAAATTTCTTTCGTACATCATACAATTTAAATAAAATGAACAGTGTGTTGTAGAACATGTTTTACTAAAGAAAATATTTATTGCAAGAACTTACTGCTATTGTGTTTGAGTGATAGAAAATATATTTTTGTGTTAGTTGGGTGTGAAGTTTTGGGGAAAATCCTGAAAATGGCTGGTAAGGAGAGTTAAGTCAACGGGTAACAGAATTACTCTTAGTTTAAGAAAGGTTGGCAAGTTACACCAATCTGTAAAATATAATTTCATAGATTTGCGGTAATTATTTTGCTCGATGATAAAAATTTAGCATTGGCTGTACGGAACAACGTTGACCTCCAAACATATTTTAAAAAATAAAGAATAGATAGATTATTGAGAGTATCAAAGAGGTTTTAAATTACGTCATTTTTTTTCTTTAGGGTCTATTCCAAGGGAAGACTGGAATAACCCAGGCGTCAACCATAGTGCAGCGCCGCAAATTGAGCTAGGGCGAGATGACTTGCTCAAGGCCACACAGCGCAGCGGCGGGTGGTCGAACTCGGTACCTTTCGGGTACCGCCGAGCCATGCTTGACCCCTATTTTAGCAAAAACTCTCAAACCCTCGCAGATCACAGGTTTGAGATTTTTGTTAACCAAGATGAGGGTCATTTCAAGCGATCGAAATTTGAAGGACGAGTTTTCTGGCCAAATTCTTAAATATTTGTCTTTCTGTAGTACTGCAATTTTAAATGTTAAACTGGTTTATTTTTACCAATTGGTTCACCCCGACATAATACTGAATAGAGGTGGTGGCTCATATAGGTAAGCTAACAAGGACGGTCTTATTTAGGTCATTTTGAGAAAATTTTACAATGTGACCGGTGATTCAAGCACATGAGAAAAAAATTAATATAGGTCCTCGCCATTGAGCTATCGGGACAGTCAAACAAATTCACGGGCGGATATTTTTTTCTTAATATTTTCTTATATTATTGTTCCCCCTTTATCTACGTTCAACAGACCAGTAAACCATGGTGTCACTCGCCCCTCTGGTAGCAAAGGTCTTTGTTCGTCTTGAATAAACATCACGTCAACTATTAAAGACAAGATTCAAAGACAAGAATAGCGTGTCGATAATATTCATATGCAGGTAAATCATTTGTAATTACATTCAAATTTTTTGTCATCGTTAAGCAGCATATTAATTAAATTAGTTGTCATAATCATCTCATATTATCATAATTGTTACTTGCTGTGTCTTCTATCCCCCTTTATTTATTTTCCGAGTTGCCCTCTATCTATCTTTGTTTTGGAATGAGATTACTTCGTTTTGTCCTTTCCCTCTCTCTCCCTCTCTCTCTCTCTCTCTCTCTCTCTCTCTCTCTCTCTCTCTCTCTCTCTCTCTCTCTCTCATCTATCTATCTATCTCTCTCTCTCTCTCTCTCTCTCTCTCTCTCTCTCTCTCTCTCTCTCTCTCTCTCTCGCTCGTTCGGTCTCTCTCTCTCTCTCTCTCTCTCTCTCTCTCGCTCGCTCTTTCTCTCTCTGGCATAACCTGGAAAAACATGTATTAAACAATTTGGCCAGATAACTCGTCCTTAAATTTCGATCGATATAAATGATCGTCAACTTGGCAAAACCTCTCAAACCTGGGCCTTCGTTAAACGGAAGTTGATGTGTGAGATCAACGAGTGAAAATTGTCCTCGATTCCAATCGATTTTCGGGCTAACAGTCCTTATACATGAATTGATAAAACGGTTACAACATTTGCGTGTTTTGATCTAAGTTAGATGCTGTGAAAAGTCAAAAGTAATTTTTGTTTCATATGACGAGTAGAATAAAGATAGGTGTCATAAATTTGCCACCAAATTAATTTAATTTTGGATTATGATCAAATTCTCAATCTTTTTATCCTTATCTCATATTTTGTGAACTACATAATATTATGTAATGTGTATTTAACTATTTATGACGATTTGTCTGAAATGCATATTACAGTCTAAACTTAATGTCATTCGCTTCACCTCTTATTCTTGATTATTTTTTAATATTTTTTTCTTGCCAGCCAAAGAGTTAATACATCTTCTACCAAATTCCATCAATACAAAGAGGTTAACAGTTCATATAGGTTTGTGTCGTTACGGTTAGAGCTGTTGGTTGTTTTGATAGCTTCCTTTTTCGTAACCCTGCCATACCATGACAACATTTGGGCTGAGGATTAATTGATTGTAACTCCAAGTAATGAATTTTTAAATGAGCTTTTATATAGCGCAACATCCACTAAACGTGCTCAAACAGCTTTGCAAAGGTTTACAATTTAAGATACAGTATAATGATATATCACTGCAGTCAGACTTTAAAAAACAAAGATGTTTTATCAGGCAAAATTTTATTCATTTTTTTTTTATTTGCGTGAACTATAACTACTACTACTACTACTACTACTACTACTACTACTACTACTACTACTACTACTACTACTACTACTACTACTACTACTACTACTACTACTACTACTACTAATACTACTACTACTACTACTACTACTACTACTTCTACTACTACTACTACTACTTTTAAGAAGTTGGCGAAATCAAGTCACTGAGCAAGACCGAAGCAAAAGTCAACTGGTACAAGAGGCATCCCAGCTTCAACAAGAGTGTCCCAATCAAACTTTTAAATAGAAAAGACCAGGTCACAATGACGACGATCAGGATACGATCGCATTAAAAGACCATAATATTATGCATGTGTGATTGTTGTGAAGAAGAAGAAGATGCCCGCCATATTCTCCATACCTGTCCCAAGTATGCAACAGCCAGAGAGGAGTTTTTTGGTCTGTTGCCTTTGCTCTGCTGACTAAACTGGGCTCCTGGCTGATCTGAGGAGGACAAAGGCTTTTCTTCACCAATTAGACATTCAGACATGAAGACAATATGAATCTTACCCAAATACAACCAGGATTTTGTAATTATTGTCACCCATCTCTGACAAAGGTCAACGTTTCTTTGCGTCTCAGCTAATGCCTCGATATTACATCTAGATATCATAAGACATAAACAGAAAATCCCAATTTATTTTAAATTTAGATAAAGGGGAAAATCTGTGATTTTTAAAATTGTTATTCCCTTTGTCGAATGTTGTGTATATGTCAATATATAAGAATCGATTTGATCACTGACTACTCCTCATGCCATTAATGGCCGATATGTGACAAATTGTGGTATTATGTAGGAGTCAACCCGATGCTCATAGCCCATATTTAAGTTTAACTAAAAACGATAGAGCTGAAGTAAATGCCGTCATTAAAGACGGTAAGTTTTGCTTCTAAAACTTTACCAAAAAAATTCTTAAATTTTTCTTTTTCAAATCACTTAAATTTATAATTCAATTTTACTCACCTAGTGCATTCCGACAAAATACCATGTTTGCGCTGTGTGTCACATATTAGTTTAATCCGTTTCTTCAGAATAATGTGTGGTAATTGATAAGTTTGATAACCCAATTTATTATGCTATCATTGTTGTAGGTAGACGGAAAACTCGCAAATCAATATGATAAATTTTTCAATAATAATAATATGCCCGTTACCGGACTACACTGCTAAAGAAAGTATAAACGTTTTCCGGTTTGATGCGAACCCCCCCCCCCCCCCCCCCCCCCCCCAAAAAAAAAAAAAAAAAAGAACAGAAAGAAAAAACCTCCGATACCAGTAGCCGTTTGTTCATGACAGCAATTCCAATAATATAGTGAATAACTTTTTATTCTGCCGTGAACGCTCTTTTTCGACACGTTTGGATCTATGTATCGGAGGTGAGGGATTCGTTCATTGAACAATGGATAATAATAAAATGTTGTTTTCTATTGGGTCAAACTACGACGGAATCCATCGATATGTTAACAACTGCATATTATGGCGATGGCTGCATGTCCCGGACTCCCCCGTTTTGAATTGTGTAGTGACACGTCTATCAATGTTGGGTCCCGAGCGGGTTGACCCAAAACTATCGTGATCAACCCAACCTTACAGAAATTTTCTTACAGTATTCCTAATGATCGTCGCCAAAGCAATGACAATATTTGTATTGAATTTGGAATTTCACCTGGACCTGCCATAACATTCTGACAAAATGCCTTGGGATGCAAAAAATCGCGGCAAAACTAACTTAACTTGAGCTTTTATATAGAGCAATATCCATTAAACGTGCTCAAAGCGCTTTACAATGGGTCCCTAGCCAACCGCAACACTTAAAATGTAGAACGAGACATGACGCCTGTTAGGCGATATTACAAAGTTCTTTTCGCTATTAACGGTCAGGTACTCATTTTACACCTAGGTGCGGTGAGAGAATGTGAGTGAAGAGTCTTTTTTTACAAGGACTCAACTAACTATGCGCCGAGCGAGGCTCGAACCCAGGACCTTCCAATACAAAAGCGAGTGTCATACCACAAGACCACATAGCCGCACAAAACTGGTGCCACGTGACTTATTAGAAGATGAAAAGAAAAACTATTAGATATTTGGCAATAATCAGTTCATGGACGTGAGGAGGACGCATTGATTGCGGGGGGAAAATAATTACTAGTGTAGAGACATGGGTCTGCAGTTGCTATTCCTTCAGAGACAGGGCATCAATCTGCTGATTGATCATGTCCAAATTCTGTCCCAAAAATAAAAAGAGAAGAGTCGAGTAAAGCTCATACTGATCGTTTTCACGATTGCCGAGGAATTGGTCATAAGGAGTTTGTACCGCCTTTTCAGTACGTTCACTAATATTTTATACGGAAAATTTGAAATCATTTCGCGAAAATAGAGCTTGAGGATAAGCTATAGCAGTGTAAATCGGATTAAGATTATAACAAATATTGCATTAACCCTCCATATATCCAAATGCTTTTAATCGCAATTCCTCATTTTATAAATTGCTTTCTATGTAGCCTATTCTAATTGTTATGGACCTGAAAAAGAATCATTGAAGTTTTTTGTTTTTTTCTTCTTCCTTATTTAAACAACAGATATGAAGTAATAAAGTGCAAAGACAATAGAGAATAAAATTTTCGCGGCGGTGTGGTTCGAACTGCGACCTTATTGTACGACAACTCGCTGGCAGGTGAGACGTGCTCTACCGTTGAGCTATCAACGAACACAAAAAAAATATCGTTTCAAACTCAAGTCATTACTAGATCCCTCTCACCCACTCTTGAGACCGCCGATTCGTTCGTACACCACCATCGCAATAATTGACACAGTTAAGCTATAGCATATTCTCAACAAAACATATAACATGAACGATGAGAATTGAGTATGCTCGGTATGGGTGAATTTTAATTCAGAAAGTGATGAGCAGGCACTTTGTTGTAACAACAAATATAAGTGAAAAAAGTGCCAGAAGACATAGAATAAAAATTTTCGCGGCGGTGGTGGGTTCGAACCTGCGACCTTATTGGTACGACAACTCCGCCTGCAGTGAGAGCGTGGCTCTACGTGTGAGCTATCAACGAACACAAAAAAAATATTCGTTCAAACTCAATGTCATTACAGATCCCCTCACCACTTCTTGAGACCGCCGATTCGTTCGTACACCACCATCGCGAATAATTTTGACCAGCAGTTAAGCTTAATACCAATATTCTCAACACAACATATAAATAGAAACGATGAACATTGAGTATGCTCCGGTTATGGTGAATTTAATTCAAAAGTGATGGCAGGCACTTTGTAACAACAGTATAAGTGAATAGAAATGCCAAGACAAAAGATAAAAATTTTCGCGCGGGGTGGGTTCGAAACCCGCGACCTTATTGGTACACAACTCCGCCTGCAGGTGAGAGCGTGCTCTACCGTGTGAGCTATCAACGAACACAAAAAAAATATTCGTTTCAAACTCAAATCATTACTAGATCCCTCTCTCACCCACTTCTGAGACCGCCGATTCGTTCGTACACCACCATCGCGAATATTTTGACCACATTAAGCTTAATACCAATATCTCAACACAAACATATAACATAGAAACGATGAGACATTGATATCTCCGGTAGGTAGTTACCCGTTGTTAACTTAAATATAATATTGGTAAGCAAAAAATCAAAAATGTTCTTTTGATAATTTACCTTACAAGCCTTCATGTGTGTAACACCAGTCGGAAGGTATTATTTCAATTCAGTATGCTGGGTTTTATGATTGATTCTTACAACAAAAACCAACAATACTGGTTGTTAAACTTTCTTTAATTTGTGATCACGTGATATGTTAGTATTTAGATTATCATGTTCATGATAATTATTACTTCTACTACTGTATTTGTTATTACCACTACTAGCACTCCTCCTCCTCCTCCTATTCATTCTCTTCTACCTCCTCCTCCTCTTCCTACTACTACTACTACTACTACTACTACTACTACTACTACTACTACTACTACTATTACTTACTATACTACTACTACTACTAACTACTACTACACTACTACTACTACTACTACTACTTATTATTATTACTACACTACTACTTCTACTACTACTACTACTACTACTACTACTACTTACTACCACTACTAATTACTACTACCTACTACTACTACTACTACTACTACTACTACTACTACACTACTATACTCACTACTACTACTCTACACTAACTACTACAACTACTACTACTACTACTACTACTACTACTAACTACTACTACTACTACTACCTACTACTACTACTACCCTACTACTACTACTACTACTACTACTTCTACTACTACTACACTACTACTACTACTACTACTACTACAACAACTACTACTACTACTACTACTACTACTACTACTACTACTACTACTACTACTACTACAACCTTGTATTATTACTATATAATAATTATTATTAATACTATTATTATCATCATCATCATCGTCATCTTCACCATCATCATCATCATCATCATCATCATCATCATCATTATTATTACTATTACTATTATTATAATAATAATAATAATAATAATATATTATTATTATATATTATATTATTATTATTATTATTATTATTATTATTATTATTATTATTATTATTATTATTATTATTATTATTATTATTATTATTATTATTAATGTTTTGATTCTTATTTTTCATTGCTTTTGAAACAGCCTTTGAGTCGACCTTTGACACCGGAAGAGGCCGAACCTTTTTTATTAGTTGGACCCCAGCCCTCGTCCAAACTACGGGGACGCATCATGGCAGCAGGATATCGTTATAAGATCTTGGATGAATCCAACGAGGGTAAGTGTCCAAGTCCCGAAAATGTTAAAAGTAATCATTCAGAGCCATTGGGCCCATGGAGCCGGAGTCAATCCCGGTTTCTATAGCGTGAAAAGGATAGTAGCAATTGCTTGCTACCCATTGGATAGGACGCTAGTCTATCATAAAGCACTTTCCGCCAAATCTAACAGACTCATCTACCCATTCACTGCTGCGGTCAGAACAAATTTCGACTCTACCCGGGATCGATCTTGGTCCTTTTGCGTGTGAAGCGGGTGCTCTACCAACTGAGCTATCGGGACCCCCACCCGAAAATGCTACGATAATAATAATAATGATAATAATAATAATAATAATAATAATAATAATAATAATAATAATAATAATAATAATAATAATAATAATAATAATAATAATAATAATGATAACTGTAACAACAAGTACAACACTAGCAACAACAACGATGACGACAACGACGACAGCACGAACAACAACAGTCATTTTGTTATTGAATATACGCATGGATAACAATATTATAAGAAAAAGCATTCACTTGTGGAGCCGATAAGACTATTTCAATACGTTCTTAGTATAATGCCAAAGACATAAAAACGCATTGGAGTGGTTGTATTGATTCTGCAACTGACTGTGTGTGTATTTGAGTGTGTTTGTTTGTTTGTTCGTTTGTTTGTTTGTTTGTTTATCTGCTTGGAGTTTTGTTGTCTTGTTTCAGTTATTTTCTTCTTTTACTTCATATCAATTTATCAATTTTCAATTAAACACTTCTTGATAAGCAGCAGTATTCACCTATCAGATAGCGATACGTGTGTGTGTGTGTGTGTGTGTGTGTGTGTTTGTGTGTGTGTGTTTATAATTATATAATTGATCTTTATATAGCGCAATATCCACTAAATGTGCTCAAAGCGCTTTACAAGGGGTCCCTGGTCAACAGCAACATTTAACATGTAGGACGGGACATGACGCCTGTTTGGCGATATTACAATTTTTCGGACAAAGACAACGCTGTTAACGGCCAGTTACTCATTTTACACATGAGTACGGTGAGAGAATGTGAGTAAAGAGCTTTTTCCAAGGACTCAACTATGCGCCGAGCGCGAGGCTCGAATCCAGGACCTTCCGATCCGAAAGCGAGTGTCATACCACTAGACCACATAGCCGCACAGTTTGTGTGTGTGTGTGTGTGTGTGTGTGTGTGTGTGTGTGTGTGTGTGTGTGTGTGGATAAATGTTGGTAGTCATAGACGTCATCATCATGCGTGTGAGATAGATTGCTACTTTGTTTTGGTTCCAGGTTAATCTTAAGCGTTTCCTCTTAAAAATACTATTTAGGCGACAGTTGTCCAGGAGCGTTGCGTGTATAAATAAACTCAAAATTTATTCAACTCCCGTGTTTTTGTATCAACTTCCTTTCCATGGAAGCTCATAACGTCAAAGTATGGCGATCGCACTTAAATATTTGAAATTAGCAAAACACTCCAACAATAACAGTAATAAATAACAATAAAAGCAGCGAACCGTGATGAATGCCCGCATTTCACGCCTCCCGGTTATGTGTTGCAGTAGATATATCTCATTTTTATTATAGATTAAATGCGACGATAAAATGTAACAATAATAATAAAAATAGTGCATGGAATATTGCTGTAACAATGATGTACGATCAATTTTAGACTCGATATTATACATGTTTGCGTCACAGGTAAAAGTCAATATACCGCCTTTATAGTCATTTCCAATGGCATACTAATATTATTCTACTCAATTCACAGTGTTTCATGGACTCCCCATGGGGCCAAATGAAACTGCAATTTCATTTAAAATTCATGCAGTTGGAAGTCGCATGTTAGGCTGTTTTGTGCGCACTGGCTGTCATACCATCCCTGAAATTCCAGTTACCCATACACTCCTGAGTCGAATGGGGAAATGTGTGCAAGGTACCTTTCTTTAGGAATCAGGACTAGGATCAAAGTTTTTATTATTATTGGCACCATCCGGTTACTGACAACGTTTTACATCGCTTGATTCTGTCGAAGACGAGACAGTGTACTGAGGAGTTTACGGCGTTACTTTGAAATGCAATGAACAATACATTATAAAGAAGACCTTCGTATGGAAAATCATAAATGTTTTTGATAAACAAGAGTTTTGAGAACATTTATTACGCTACCACACAAAATATTTATTTTGCAAGATGTCTTATGACCATTTCTTTGCGTAAACGATTTAAATCAAATCTTTAGTCATAAGCATTTTTGTATGTTGTGTAGAGGTTGCGATAATTCAATGGATGCCTCAATCCTTTCCTATAATGATCGTGCTTGTTGTTCATATTGTACTACAAGTACCTACGTGTACATGTAATATTATAGCCAAAAAATATAAACTATTGTGTTCCGTCCACTTTATGTAGCCTAAACAAATGCGTCACTCAAGCCTTTAGGTCTATAGAGCCGTAATGACAAAAATAAAGTACTTTCCGCCAGATCAAATTGCTGTGTCTTCTACCCCTCTTATTTCCTTTTCCATATTGCTTTCTCTCTTCGTCTTAGAATGAGATTACTTAGCTTTGTCCTGGTCCTGATTGGAGTCCTTGCCTGGAGAGAGGGGTTGGAAAAGGTGGGGGGGGGGGGGGGGCAGTCAAATGTATACTATTATTTTTGAAAGATGATATTTTTCCTGTAAATCATCTCTCTGTTGCGTACTGGTATAACTTTTTGCATTTTGAATATATTTTTAAACATATGCGTCTATTCTTCTTGGTGGGTTCCTGTGCTTGTTTCCGGGTGAGACGCTAAAGTAATCACGAACCAGGTGCATTACGGGGCTCTTGGAATCTATTTCTGTTCCGTTTTTGAACCAATTCCCCTCCATGTATTACTTTTTCCTCCGAGTTTCTAACTGGAAATCTAGCATATTTTTGACAATCCCATTTTTTAAAAACGTTTTACTGACGGTGATATGACATAAATGTATGCCAAGCGCGGTAAAACCCGCCCTTAAAAATAAACAGCAAAGCAAAAACATTACCAATTACTCCTTAGAGGAAAACGGGTCAGAAATTCAATTGAATCCATGCTGAACATTTCCCTATTTTATCTTTCTTGTACATAATTCGTTTACTTCAAATTATATCGTTCGATGAAGATGTCACAACTCGCCTGAAATCTAAATTATGAGATTCGAGATCCAAAATGTATCAGACTCTTGACGAGTAGGGAGTTATTTAGATCAATCTATATTTAATTTTGTATCATATCGAATATCATAATATAATAGTGCTTTGACGTGGAGCCATTATTCCTTAAAATCCGTTAATTCAGAAAGTAAAAAGTGTGAAGCGGGACCTTACATCAATAATGATGAGAAGTGAAGGGTATGGGGAAGTGTCAGATAAAAACAGAGGATAGAAATATCACGGTATCGATGAGCAAAACCTGGGATCCAATTAATACAACACCCAACGCTTGACTAAAGAGTTAAGCCATGGTGTTCGGGCAGGGTAAGATTTAAAGTAAAAGATCAACTTTAGTCTGGGACTAGAATTCAGTAATTCTTACATCCGAACGGCATTTTGACGCCTCGCAATAAAGAATTGCCTCTCTGTGTCAAAGAATAATGAACGCTGTTCAGAATCTGGAGGGCCGACTATTTAGACTGATTGATAGAACTAACAATGCAATTCCATAGGCACACGTTTGCTCTTGAAATCCATTTCTATTTTTTTTTATCTAGAACTTTGTCTCTTTGCCTTTCATAACGTTTCTTGGGTACTCAATATGCAGGTGACTATCCCAGTAGCTTCCCTTTTACTGGCTCTGACATTGCATAAAAGTTTCACAATCTGATAGCATCTGATAGAACTGATAGCATTTGAACTCCGTGTGGGTTTTAATTACCACATTACTGAGTTCAAGATTGTCTTGAAAGTTAATTGATCTCTTGCTCATCTTGATTTAATTTATGCCACAAATGTGACTGACCTCTCTAGACGTAGCATTTTGTCTATGATTCGTGTATTCTTTTACCACTTCAAAACCCTTCATTTGCCACCTTCGATATGTTAAAAATTTTGATACACTAAAAATACTGGAGGTGGCCTATATACATAGCATTTTACACAATATAATATTCTTTCTGGACCATATGTGGCCTGTTTAACATTTTGCCTAACCACAGAAACCCCAAAGAGCATTGGCCATTAACTTAAAAAACATAGCATCAACAATAAAATAAAAACACGAGAGAAATCACATGACTGTTTTCATGTCAGGTCTGGTTGAGTGAATGTTATGGACACGACATGCCCGGAGATGGACTCAAGGATCTATGCAGCCGTATTCTGGCAAAATATATATTCTCATCTTGGTCAGAAATCTATTACATTATAAAACGATGGAATTAAATGACACCAACGTATTTAAAAGTCTTAAAGCTGAAACGTCTTCAATCATTTCGGTTTAAAAGAGTTTGATACGCGAGGACCAATTAAGCCCTTCGAATTATGAAGTAAAATTTTTTCAGGCCAAAATGAGCAGAAAAAAACAACTTTTTCAGCAAACGGTTATTAACAATGCCGTACTCTGAAAAAGAAACAAACCCGAATTTAAAACGTTGGTGATCGATTAAAATGATCCCCAATCTTGTCAAAAACACTCAAACCAAGACCACCACCAGTCCCCGTGTTTGGCAGTTTTTTACAAGCTGAGGGTCATTTTTATCGACCAAGATTTAAAGGAGAAATTTTCTGGCCAAAATTTTAAATACGTGTTTTCTCCGAGTACGACAGAACAGTTGGTGCATGATAATGATAGAATAATATTATTTATTGTGGTGTTCTCCCTCATCCTTCATGACACTCGATACTAATCAATACAGTATGTCGCAATGATAGTGGTGTTTATACGACTGGCTCGCTGTTCTATTTCAATAAATACACTAATTAAATGTTGGACAGTTGATTTTATCGTGGCATAGTCACTATTATAAATTACTGTTAACGTATCATTCTCTATTATTTTAGAAAATACGCCACGCATTCGACAACCAACCAAAAAGTACATGCGAATACTACCAGAGAGGTTGTGCTAGGGATCAATGTAATTTATATACTTAATTGGGAATTGATATTTTATTTATTCAAATTTTACAGGTAGGCAAATAACTAATTTCTGTGAATTTTTATTCATTGTCATCATCACCAAAACAAGCATCATAACTATTATTATCACGGGTCTTCTCATCATAAATCATCATCATCATCACCAACATCATCATCATCATCATCATCATCATCATCATCATCATCATCATCATCATCATCATCAATCATTATCATCATCATCATCATCATCATCGTTATTATTATTATCATTATCATTATTGTTATTATTATTATTATTATTATTATTATTATTATTATTATTTTTATATTATTATTATTATTATTATTATTATTATTGTTAATATTATTATTATTATTATCATCATTATTAATAATGATAATTGTTACTGTTATTATCATCACCTTTGTTACATAACATCATTATCACAACATCATAATAAAAAATATTAATAATAATGATAATGATAATAATAATGATAATAATATTATTAATAATAATAATAATAATAATAATAATAATAATAATAATAATAATAATAATAATAATAATAATAATAATAATAATAATAATAATAATAATAATAATAATAATAATAATAATCATTAACATAATTATAATAATAATAATAAGAAGAAGAAGAAGAAGAAGAAGAAGAAGAAGAAGAAGAAGAAGAAGAAGAAGAAGAAGAAGAAGAAGAAGAAGAAGAAATGATAATAATTATAATAATAATTGTTATTGTTAATATTATCATTCTCGTTACATATTATATATATATATATATATAATTTGTACAATATGATGGAACCTTTTAATTTTTCTTTTTTTCTTTTATATTTTTTTATCTATATCTATCTCTTAGAATTATCACACAAAAAGTCATATTATTTAAATTATCTAAAACATTGTTTTATTGCGCTTTTCAATATCAAATTGGGATCGTAATTTTTAGTCTACTTAATCAAATGTTGACCATCTTGCCAATGGTTTGGTTTACTCAAATTACGTTCCTAAGATGACAAATCACATCCATTTCCATCGATGAAAATTTATTGTTAACTGCTGAAGTTTGTCTGGATTTAAAATTATGCAATAACGTTTTTTTAACTGTGTTTTTTAAATTATTATTGGCTGAAGAATGATTTTGATCCCAAAACGTTCAGAGTTTGGTATTTTGTTCTTTTTTGAAGCTATTGTAATCATTTTTGTACATTACTATTATAGACTTTTACTTTTCTTGACTCCAAATTTATCATTAATGGAGATGACACTGCTCAAAACGCAGAAAAGGAAGAAACATTTGAGGAAAAAAAATAGAATGTATGATTCTTACACTCTTGCTTTTTGGAATTCCGGGCGTGTTTCTAAAGATTGCACAAGCTTGTGAGTGCATGTTAGAAACTAGATAAGTACAAATCCCAAGACGCAAAAGTGAAATACATTTATATTCTATCCCTGAATCGATTCAGATTTCGTCATCTTTGAATAAAAGTCAAGTTCAAAAACATTTAAATGATACTTTTTTAAAGGAATCTAATTTAGTGAAATTTAAATCGTGATAATCTGGCGTCATAAATTATTATTCTATACTTGATATCATTACGCGTTACTATATTGTATGGGGAGGGTTAGAATAATGGAATTGTCAGTTGATCCACGAAGACAAACCAATGCGACCGCCTGTCTCAAAACAGTATTTTCTACTGTATCAGATAGATGACTACCCCCCTCCCCGGTCTATTTTTCAGAATGTTTGCGCACCCCCCCCCCCCAATCCCGAAGCTTATTCGCAAACCCCTCCCCCCCCCCCTCCCCACCCCAATACCCCTGCTATTAAAGTTCCGCTCACGACGTGTCCCGGTGAAAAAAAGTACTCTCTATGATACCGTTTTTATATTACTAGCAATTGAAAGAAATCTATTTGCTTATACATCACATTTATTTTATTTGGTCAAATTGCTGCCCCCCCCCCCCCCCGTCCCCCTCTTTTATTGAAGTTTGGCCAAAGTGAATGCCCACGTTTCAATTACTAACATCCCCCCCCCCCCCCCCATGCCATCCTCTATATGATACACAATTAGTAGTAGGTCGAATTGAACTAAAGATTCCCTGAGGCATTTTAGGGACGTTGTCCACATATCGCTGGAAGAACATAATTTGAGATTGACACACAAAGGGACCGACATCGATCCCGGGTTCAGTCGAGATTTTTTTTCTGACCCCCTGTCCACCCAGCAGTGAATGGGTAGCTGAGTCTGTTAGATTTGGCGGTAATTGCTATAGAAATCGGGATAAACCCCAGCACCATGGGCCGAATGGCTCTGAAGGACTATTTACTTTAATAAAAGGTATTTAGGGACTTTCCGATGAAAATGGGGGTTCTACAATGATATGATAGTTTGTTTATCTCTGCATACTTTCCAACAGAGAGAACGCCGTTAACAACCAGTTACTCATTTTACACCTGAGTAAGATGAGATAATGTGAGTAAAGAGCCTTTTCCAAGGACTCAACTATGCGCCGCTCAGAGCAGGACCAGAAACTACAATGACTGAGGCTGTGACCTTTAAATTCAAATATATAGAATAAAAACGAATATAATACTAACAAAAAAGTATTGTGTTCAAATCTTCACGCAGATGAAAAAAGAATATCAATACTTAAATAAGAGTGAAAAAAAAATTAGAATAGATTCTTCAATTTGGTTTACAAAAGACATAATGATGTGGACTTTCGAGATTCGAATGAATAAGACACTGAGACGAATACTATTATGGTATGAGAGAAATCCCAGTTTGGGAGTTTTTGCCAATATAAGGATCATTTTAGTCGATCTTTATTTTGAAGGACGAGTTTTCTGGCTAAATTTTTTTTTAAAACGTACGTTTTTCCAGCGTACGGCAGTGAACCGGTTAAAGTCAATCCCCAGATGTGTGAGGCATTCTAATGCAATGGGTCGCACTTCATATTTTGTGGAAATTGAGTTATTAGTAGGGTGTAGAAGTAATGGCAATTAATTGTCTATATTTTGCAGTGTATTTGTGCGGCTATGTGGTCTTGTGGTGTTTTCGGATCGGAAGGTCCTGGGTTCGAGCCTCGCTCGGCGCATAGTTGAGTCCTTGGAAAAGGCTCTTTACTCACATTCTCTCACCGTACTCAGGTCTTTAATGAGTAGGTATCAGGTCGTTAACAGCGTTGTCTTTGTCGGAAAAAATTGTAATATGGCCTAACATGCGTCATGTCTCGTTCTACATGTTACGTGTTGCTGTGAGTCCGGGACCCTTTGTAAAGCGATTTGAACACGTTTAGTGGATATTGCATTATATAAAAGCTCAAGTTTGTTTTTTATTTCGTGAACAAATATTACAAACTGAGTGAGTTCCAATCCATCCCAATCCAATCCGAAATAGCTGCAGTTTCGTGTGATGAAGATTGACATTCACTAGGTGTGGTGGAGTGGCAATGGGTACTGTCTATTTATTGTTTTTAAACTGGTCGCGTTTTAACTCAATCAATCCTAGAGATTTTTATTATTTTTCAAAATTGGAAAAAAATGTATTAAAAATGAGCATGTACATAGATAGTTTTATTCAACTACCATTAACATGCAAAAATGATAAAACATTAGCTTTGATACTTCGCCTATAATTTGTCTCATAAAAATGTAATAGATGGGCATCACTGGCGGTCGGTCTATTGAGCAAAGTTGTTTTGTGCCGCCCTATAATTTTCAAATTTAGCAGATACTGCTTTTTGTCTCAATTTTTGCCTATGCTGATTTTCGTTCACACTCGCGCATCTCTCCTGTCTTACTTGCCATGATTGGTACCTGTAACTACTGTACGAAGGTTGTGCGTCATCACGGACGGCTCTCTTTTTCTTGTTGCCCCACGCGAGGCGAGATGACGTGCGACAATGAGCTGAGGGTGGGGTATGGGGGCTACCATGAGCCAAAAAGTCAACAGGCCGCCCAAGCATTTTATATAAAAGACTTGTTTTCTTCTGTTTAAAACCACGGCTATCCACTTCCCACCAGAAACAACGGATACTCTTGACTGCTAAAATAACTAGGTCAGGCCGGCAAATTTAATTTTGCACACCTTGAGGCCTGACTTGGGAGAAATCAAAACCATATCAATTTATCATTGAAAGAACAGGTTTGTTGTAATCAAACCATACGGATGAAGAAAATTACAATAAATATAGATCTTATGCTATTCGTTTTTCTCAAACGGATGTTAATCATCAATAAGAATATTACACAAATCATTCACCGAGTAGAGCCCCATGATGCTATAAATAAGATTCCAAGTCCATTATCCCGAGACACACAGCAGTTCAATTTGTAGTTATTAGTTATGTTATTGTCTTTGGAGTAGATAAGAAGTGCATTGAGGTTGGATTTTCTATTCCTTCTATTAATGACTGTTATCACAGTTGATATTCGAAGGAAGAAATTTATATGGCAGTCTAATTGCTGTTGTCATATTGTTCTTTTTAAAAAATGATATTCACAAATCACAATGAACAGACGTGTATCGCAATCCATACCGAAACAACAATGAAAGGATCCATAGACTTCAATGATCGGATGTTATACAATTTTTTCTGTAGAGGAAAATCGACAAATGGACCTCTTTTACATAATATATGCCCGTCGTAAATGCCACTTATGTGAGTATATCTCTTCAAAATTCAAACCACACATGACCCCCCCCCCCCCCCCCCCTTTTTTTTTTATTTTTATACACAATATACACACATTCTAAAAAAATACACCCACTTGAACATTGATATTGAGCAATTTCCGCTAAGTGAGCTCAAGACACTTAAAAAGGGCTCCTAAGCCAAAAGCAACGTGAAGACGAGACATATGCCTGTTGGGCGAGATAACATTTTCCTCCAACAAAATCAACACTGCTTCTGGTTAGGTACCTACTCATTTTACACCTGAGTACAGTGAGATAATGTTTTCGATCCATGCCGCCTTAAATAAACAGCCAGCAACCGCCCCTGATGGGCATGGGGGTAAAAGTAATCCGGGTAAACTACAGATATATTCGGTGTTAGAGTTGAGTGAGTTAAATAACTATGGAATATTGTCGGGTTTTTGGTTGCTCTTTCATTTCCAGGAATGCTGTTCCATGCGAACAGTACCGGCGAAGCACGACTTTTTGTGCGCATTGATTCTGGAATGTGGCAGTGCTTATGCATTCTCTTTTCTCCGGTGTCTTCCAATCTGTTAATGGGGATTGTGGTGGTTCCCTGTCGGCCCTCGAACAACGTATTCAGCTTTTGCGTCTTTCTCCATTCAATAAGTGGGGTCCGGTTTAGCCCTCTTCATACCAACCATTGGAAAATCGTCATAATCGTTACGATATAACCATCATTTTTTTAAATAAAAATTTATTTTGTACATCATAGAATTTAAAGAAAATGAAGTTTGTGTTGTAGAGAATGTTTTGCTAAAGAAATTATCTATCGCAAGAATGTTACTGCTATTGTGTTTGAGTGATAAAATCTATTTTTGTGTTATATAGTTGGATGTGAAGTTTTGGGGAAAATCCTGAAAATGGCCTTGTAAGGAAAGAGTTAAATGCTATTTGATAAATATGCTAAAGTTGTGCGTCCATCAAATGTGTCACGTTTGAGAAAATTATATCTCTAAATTTTAGTTCATATCTTTTGGTAGTATGGTGAGTGCTCTCACAACTGTACTATCGGACTACTGATGATCAGGTACCCTTTGTAAAGCGCTGTGAGCACGTTTGGTTGATATTGCGCTATATAAAATCTCAAGATTTTTAACAGCGTTCTCCATATAAAACATTGTAATTGTTCTTTATGCCGTGTCTCATCCTATATGTATTGTTGTCGGCTTGGATGAATTCATTTGTAAATTGCTTTGAGCACATTAATTGAATATTGCGCTATATGAGATGAAACATCACTTGTTAAACTGTATTCATTTATTTATGTTAACTCCACAGAAATTAACGACGGTCACCAACATCGGAAGCCGGGTTGCTTATGTCATTCCAAGCTTGCGGCCTTCTTTTTCATCTGTCTTCTATTCATGGCACTTCTAATTCTCTTCTTGGTGGTGTTGATGGGATATTTGGGCTTTGGGTTCCAACACAGTGATTGCGATGACCCCAAATATGTGAGTATCATTTATGTCGTTCTCTAAAACAAATAAAACATTTTTAAAAAGTATGGCCGGAAAACTCAACCTTCATATATCGATTGATTAAAATGCGACTATGTGATCCAGTGGTATGACACTTGCTTTCGGATCGGAAGGTCCTGGGTTCGTGCCTCGCTCGGCGCATAGTTGAGGCCTTGGAAAAGGCTCTTTATTCACATTCTCTCACCGTACTCGGGTTAAAATTAGTACCTGGCTGTTAACAGCGTCGTCTCTGTCCGAAAAATTGTAATATCGCCTAACAGGCGTCATGTCTCGTCCTACATGTTTAGTGTTGCTGTTGACCAGGGACCCCTTGTAAAGCGCTTTGAGCACGTTTAGTGGATATTGCGCTATATAAAAGTTCAATTTTATTTCAATGACCCTCATCTCGCCAAAAACTCTCAACCTGGAAATTTAGGGAAGTCTTCAAGGATGTCTCAGGTTTTGGAGTGTTTGGCAAGATCGATGTTTTTTTTAACTAGTTTTCTGGCCAAAGTTTTTGGCGGAAGGAACTGCGATATCCTAGTGTTCTAACCAAGGTTAAGAAACAATTATTGCTATAGTCCGTTCCATGATCCTTGCGCAGGCGTTGATGCATATATTATCTTCACAACCTTCTGGTGGATTTTAACATTTGACTCGAACACTATAATTGTTAATGACGTTAAATATACTATCTTGCTTTAGTTACAGCATCATACTTTGGAACTTTTCCTCTTTTACAGTAAGGGTCTGGTATGAGTGAACATTTGGATGATTTACATTAACAATATACACTGAATTCTGTTGTGATTACGATCACTGAATTCGCCAACAGAAATGGCTAGGAGTTTACTTTTTATTTGATTCATGTGCATTGCTCACCAACATTGCCATCCTGGGTTCAAAATGACACTGCAACTTGTAAACTTTGTTAACACTTGACATAAAAAAATGCTACAATTAATAATTGAAAGCCAGAGGCTAAGCTTCTATAACAATGTGGATTGAACTACAAAAATTGTCACAATGAGGAGTATAGAAAGTAGTTTAGATTCGGTGATATTTAACATTATTATATTCAAAGCGCCCCACAGTGCCATAATTCAAGAATGGTGAACATTACCGTACTCAATGAGTGACCAATTGATTTTCGTGACATTTTTTGTACAACTTTTAAGGGTTCCCTTGTTGGGCAGGGGTTCAGCTTTGTGAAAAAGACATTTCACACATCCTTCCTCGCCCCTACCGTCTTATCAGAGACGGACGTAAAAATGTGTAGGATTTTCTTGCTTTTTGTCAACATCGTCTTTGTCACAAACTTTATGCGCACTTATCGGGCTGCTTATAACGTCCAATATATTATATATGCGTTGTCCATCCGTTAAGAGATAAATTACAACGCGCTGAGAGGCTGTTTTCAACGCACTTAACTTACCAGCCATTTTCAGGATTTTCACCAAAACTTCACATCCAACTAACACAAAAATAGATATTTTATCACTCAAAAACAATAGCAGTAAAGTTCTTTCGATGCATACTTTCTTTATCAAAAC
>NC_088364.1:38107932-38117932 GCF_034508935.2 Berghia stephanieae | reverse complement strand
GGCCATGTACAAATAAACCATCTCCTGGTGTACCAGGAAGCAAAAGTGGCTCAGTTTTTTTGGTGTGATAAATAAACTGGATGTAATCTTAAACACATCCTTTATAACACTAAAACCGAAGGCAAATGTAAATGAACAATGACTCTGTATATAAACCAATATGTGAAACAAAATTTATTTTCATTTAACCTGTAGGAAGTGAAACAAGATCAACTTGGATTTGCAAGAACTCAAAACGCTCATCATATATTTTAATAATAGCAAATAGTGATCAGAATTACAAAATGGATGGTAAATAAGATATGAGCAGCTTATAATGAACTTTATAACAACAATAACAAAAAAATTGAGCCTCTACTTACGTTACAGGCATAAAATTAAAATAGCAAAGACTCTCTCTCAAATGCATAAAAATTAGAATCTATACTTTACTCACAAACTCCAACATGAGGCACTTACTTACTTACTTACTTATTCGAACCAGCGACCACCTGAGCTCTAGCCCTTCGGTCTTGTGCCATGACGTAGAAGTTAGATGTCTTTTGTAGTTGTTCCAGGTGACTATAAAGTGTGTTACTGATGCTTGGATTTGGTGGGAGGAATGTGCATCTCAGGTCTTCAAGAGGTTGACATTCAAGCAAGTGGTGTGTTTACTGTTTCATTGGGTGTTGACATAGGGGGCAGGAAGGGGATGTGTCTTTTGTAATTTTGCTTAAATGGTTGTTGAGCGGTATGTGTTGTGTTCTTAGTTGAAAGATGATGTTTTGCTGGTGTCTTCTGAGCTTATTTAGGCAATCAGTCTTTACAGGAGTGGTCATATGGGAAAACATACATCTACCCGTGGTGCTCATTGCCCAACTGTTCACCATTCTTCTCTCTTATTTGTTTTGATTATTTGTTTCGCTGTGTCTAAGGATACTGGAATTGATGGTTGTAAAAGTGTTGATCCGAGTCTGGCTAGTCTGTCTGCATTGTCATTTCCTGGTATATTTGAATGTCCCGGTATCCACTGGAGAGATAAGTCTACTCTGTGTGTTGTAAGGAATTCATCTAGTTGACATCTTAAACTATTGAACGTTGAGGAGAGTTTATCTAAATCGAGAGCTTGGAGAACCGATTTGGAGTCTGTGAAGATGACAGTGTTTTGAAGTTTTGAAGGGTTTAGCTGGAAAACAGAAGAGAGGTGTCGCAGTGAGGACTTCTATTGCAACTGCCTCTGCCTCGTAGTTTGAGCAGGAGCTTCCGCAAGAATTGTGGATTTTATCACAGGTTTTATCTGGGTATTTTACTACAAACCCATACCCAGCATTTTTAGTTCCTTTGTGGGCAGATCCATCTGTGTAAACATGTATCCAGTTGTCTGGGTATTCTTGTATTGTCTTCATTGCTTATGTTTGTATATCTGATTTGTTTTTATTTCTTGTTGTTTCTTCTATGAGGTTAGTCTTTATTTTTGGAAGTTTTAGTTCGGCGTATGGAGGTTTTTGACTGATCAAAATAGATTTTTCTCTGTTTTCTGGGAGTCTGTGTCTTTCATTCAAGTTGTTAGCAATGTGTAGCAGGGATTTTTGTTTTAATCTTGTTCTTGGTTTCCATTTCTCTGCCAGAATTCTGTTTGGATGATTTTCCTCTTTTCGTTTGTATCTTTCAACCATTTCAAGCACTGCTGATTCTCTGCGAAGTCCAAGTGGTTCCACATTAGTATGTATTTCACATGCTGCTGTGGGTGTCGATCTCAGGGCACCGGAGATGAAGCGAAGGGCTTGGTTTTGTACTCTGTCCAAGGTTTTGTGTGTGTTTTTACTACCTACATTTTGGAGGGCTAAATTGTAGTCCATGACGAACGCACATAGCCTAAATAGAGTTGTCGAAGCGAGTTTTTGTCTGCTCCCCAATTAGTACTGGCTAGTCGTTTTAGTAACTGGAGTCTCTTTGTAGCTTTGATTTTTACATTCTGAGTGTGTTTGTTCAGAGATAGTTGTCTGTCTAACTGTGTGCCCAAATATGTGGGGTTTTCTTCTTTCGCGAGTCGATGGCCTTGGATGGAGAGTTTATTTCTTTCTTGGAAACAGGATGACTCTTAGTAAATATAGAGTAGACTGTTTTATTGCAATTAACTTTTAATTTCCATTTATCACAGAAGGTGTTTAAGCTTTCTAAATCTTCATTTATTCTATTGGAGGCTATTGGTAGGTGCTTCGTAGTATACCACATAACTAAATCGTCAGCATATAGGGCCTTTTCTGTCTGTAATACTTCTGGTAGATCATTTATAAAAATAAGAAAGAGATTACAGCTGAGGCAGGATCCTTGTGGGAGACCTTCCTCTAATACTTCTCTGTTTGACAGTCCGTTATTAATTTTTGTTTGGATTGTTCTGTTACTGAGAAATTGTTTAATCCAGAAGTAGAGATTTCCATCAATTCCGTAGTCCATCATTTTTGATAACAACCCTTTCCTCCATACTTTGTCATAGGCTTGTTGGAGATCAACAAAAACCGCGACTGTATGCTTTCCATCTTGAAAGCCATCAATTATTTTTTGACTTAATCTAAACAATTGATCTTCTGTTCTTTGCCCTATCCTAAAGCCTGCCTGATATTTATTTAGTAGGCCACATGTCTCCAGCCACCAGTATAATCGGTTATTTACCATTCTCTCAGCGATCTTTCCAACACATGAGGTGAGAGATATTGGTCGGTAACTTTTCGTTTCGTCGGATGGTTTATCTTTCTTTAAGATTGGAATTATAATAGCATTTTTCCATCCCCTTGGTACTATTCCTGTCTCCCATGTTAGATTTATAAGCTTGAGAAGCATCTGTTTACCTCTCACGCTAAGATGCAAGAGCATTTCATTGTGTATCTTATCTGGTCCAGGGGATTTCCTTAACTTGAGTTTTTTCATAGCTCTGTGAAGTTCTGACATGGAAAAGCCCTCTTTGAACAGGTATGAGATAGCTTTTGGGGCCTTTTCTTGATGTTTAAGGTCTTTAATCAATTTTTTGTCCTTTTCACTTCTTTTTGATGCCTTGTTTACTGAAGCAAAATGTTTGTTGAAGATCATGGCTTTTTTTTGGTCATCTACGATTGTTCCTTCTGTAGTTTTCATGGGCTTTGGGTTGGTTTTCGGGGTTTCATTGTTAAGATTATTAAGTAAGGCCCATGCTTTTTTTCCCATTTTGATTGAGGTCAATATTAGCGCATGTGTCTGCCCATTTCTTTCTTTTAGCGTTGTTAATAGTTCTTTTGACAATTGCCGATGCTTTATTGTACTCAATCTTGTTTTTAATGGTTTTATTTTCCTCTAAGTTTTTCCTTGTTTCCTTTCTTGCATTTACTGCTTTTTCAATTTCTTTGCTCCAGAAGGGTTTGTAATTCTGTCGACTACCTCTTGGAATTCCTGCTTTTGCAGCTGCAAGAATGGCTTTGGTGAGGCTTCGTTTAAATGTTCTACACTTGATGTATCTGTAATTTTTGGAAGCTGGTCATCTAATGTTGCTGTGAAAACATCCCAGTTTGCTTTCTTGAAATTCCATTTGGATTTCTGCTCAAATGTTTTCTTCTGTGTTTGAACTGTTATTTGTGTTAAAATTGGTTTATGGTCACTGCCTATTTCATCCAGGACTTTAATGTGACAAGAATCCAGAAGGTCAGAGGAGATGATGGTTAGATCGGGATGACTCAGGGACATATGAGCTCTGTGAAGAAGGGTGGGGACTGAGTCTGCATTTTGTAAAATGGTGAGGTTGGTTGTATTGCAAAGCTTTTCTAGTTCTTTTCCTGTGTTGTTTAAATTTTTGTATCCCCATAGTGGAGAGTGGCCATTGAAGTCACCAGCAATTATTGTGTTGTTGTATTGGGAACTGTTTAGATCTGTTAGGTTTATAGTACACCGTGGAGGGTTGTAAATGTTGTAAATGGTAAATTTCTTATTTAGGTGCCATAAGGTGACTTTCTGTACATCGGTTGAGTTCTGTGATTGTTTAGAAGTAACATCTCCCGTGATGTCATTTCTTATATAAGTAATAACACCACGGCAGTCGTCACATTTGCAGGTATAGTATGTATAACCAGCAATATATGGATCGCTATTTTTGTACAGGGTTTCCTGAAGTAAAGCAATTGTAACTTCCTTTTCATTTAATAATTTCTTTAGCTCTGTCTTTTTATTCATGATTCCCCAAATGTTAATTTGTAAAATATTCAAATGTTTGTGGAATTTATTTGTCCCAGTAGCTGACTTTTCGCGCAGATCAGCCTGGGTACTCACTGTCTGGCGCGGACCTTTTCCGAGGCGACGTCCGAGCTCGTATGCTTTCCTTTTGTTTGTCATGGCATGCTGGGGAGTCTCTGGTCTGTCTTCCCACCCTAACCTGTATTCCTTGTCAGCTGCATAACATTAGGAGTTGAGCTGCAGATGCATGTTCCTCATATAATTAATTTTTTTAGGGTTTAGTCAAGTAGCCTTCATTTTGTCTTTCCCACAGTCTCTCTCATGATTGACGGTCGCCCATTCCCCGCCACCTACTGTTTCCTGGCTTGCAGTTATCAATTTCAGTTATTCTTTCTGCTTAAAGGGCCATATTTCATAAACAGAGGATCGTCACGTCCTGGGTCATTTGTGTCGATGAGAGATTCTGTGGGCCTTAAACAAAGGGATACCAGCCCTTTCCCTAAAAATCTCAATTTTTTAAGAAGGATACATGATTACAATCAATCACAGATAGGCATGCAGAAGACATGGGCCACAGGCCGACCAAAGAGGGAGTATAGAAATGTTAAAGTTACAGCACTAGGAAATAAGTTTAACAAGTATGAGCAATAGGGGTAGATTAAGAAAAGTAAGGACATACAGAGGACACCACACTACAGAATGAGTGTGAGGTGGGTGGGTGAGGAGCAGAGCGTGTACCACTCATCGGTGGGTTCTGTCTCCTGTACCTTAAGAGGAAGGGGTCCCACCTACTCCTTAGCCCGGTTATACCGCCGGGGACTCGGTCACGCCCATAACAAACTCAGTAGAAACGGGGAACACCACGGGAAGGTGCTTTATGGACACAATAATGCATGAGAGGCCATATGCAATAATCTCTGTCAGACAGGATTACGCGGCAATCAATGCACCTGGAAATGAGAGGTGTTGGGTTCGAAATGCACATCAATTTCCTTTCAGCAAGCGGGACGTCCGGCCCAGACCTTGCAGCTCCCCCAACATGAGGCACAAAACCAATTTCTTACTTTCATAATTGTCTTGTAACCCACATAAAAAAGTGATACCACAACAAACAATGTTCACATTGAACCATCTTCTCTGTGCCGTCATCAACAATATGACATGAACCACAGTGAAAAATATGCAATGAGCGTAGGCTCTGAACTGCAGTCCAAACTGTTTCATAAAGGTCAGTACTGGAGAAGTTCGCAGCAACAATGTCAAAGCGGACTGACTCGTCCAGGATCAAATTACTAAAGTCTTGGCGCAGCATCGATTCTTCAACTCTGGTAGATTTATCAACAATCAATCCTTCCTTTAATATTGATCTCAATATCCGAACTTTTTTCTGATCTAATGAAAGTCTTCGATACGGCTGAGGCATGTTGCACTTCCGCTTTCTCGTAAAGATCTGCTTTCTTGGCCTACCTTTAACCTTGCACCTCAACAATTTTACTGAGGAAAAAGAGGCACAAGAAGACACAGGAGAAGTACCAGCAACAGCATCATCAGCAATATCAACAGGTGCATCGACAACAACCAAAGGAACACCAGTGACATCAACAGAAGTACCAGCAACAGCAGCATGAGCGACATCAACAGGTGCATCGACAGCAACAAAAGGAGCATCAGCAACATCAACAGGTGCATCGACAACAACCAAAGGAGCACCAGTGGTGACATCAACAGGTGCATCGACAACAACCAAAGGAGCACCAGTGACATCAACAGAAGTACCAGCAACAGCAGCTTCAACAACAACGGGATTGGCAATATTGGTATCAATGCCTTGTGGAACAAGATACTCCAAGCCATTATCATCTGTAACAGTATCTAAACCCACATTACCTGAGTTATCAACACTGTCTACACCATCATCTTTCCATGACCTGAACACGCTCGATAGATAGCCAAACTTATCATTGAACTCTGCTTCACCAAGCACACTGAGATATAAGGCTATTTCACTGCACATTTTTGTTGCTGTTCTGTATCTGCCTTCCTGAGTTGATAAATTGGATGGACGTACTGGAACGACTGAACTCGTTATGGTACCAAGTGTAGAGCTTTCATTATGAAGACGCAAGAAGTGCATGTTATTAATGCGTGATGTTTCGAAGATTATTTTCTGAAGCCTGGCCCTCAAAAAGAAAATGTGGCGACAAGGCAGTTGCATCCTTTGGTGAAAGTTACAAGAACATGTAGTTGGTGTTACCAGTTTAACAGCTTCTCTATACACCACGTTGTAGCGTTCTGAATCCTCATCATCCACTGACATTGTGTACTCCACCCGATTACTAAGATCTAACTCTTTTAGTATGTTCTCAGCGACCAATGTGCTGATGCCAGCAGAGAAGATTGTTTGTGCCTCAGGATTCGTCGTCTTGTATCTCCTGACATTTGTGTCAATGACCGAATTGTCTCTGAATCGGTTATACAGGTCTCGCATGTATGCTGTGAGAAATTGAATATTGTCACTGAGCCCCATATGTAGGCGTAATGTTTGTTTGATTTTGGAGTGAAAGCTCTCCAAATGATTCGTTGTTGTGGCATGTAACTTTAATGTGCTTATATTGAAACATGCTGCCCACCTTTCTGGATTGTTCCACCAGGTGGTTCTGAAATATGTGATTGAGGAGTCAGGCAGCAAATCTGACAGTTGAGACTTAATATCCTCAAATTCTGTGTACGACTCAGTTGTGACCTGATGCATGAACATTTGAAGACATTTTGTTGACATTTCATGACCAAGTTTCTTTAAATGACGCATTGCAGCCTGGGAAATATGAAACTGGCATAAATTGTTCCGTGCGTTAGGGAAAACTGCGCCAATAGCGTTTATCTCGGAAAAGTCTTTGTTTATTACAAAGCAGGCTGTTTTAATCGGTGCATAAAGTTGGGACATGAATTGTAAAATTGCTTGCAGATGTAAGCTGTCCTCAGTTTTGACGAATGCATGAAGAACGGGAAATCCGTGTCCGTAGTTGTCGATAGCCATAACGGTTAGGAGAGGCATCAAATATTTATTGGTTTTGTAGGTGAAGTCAAGGAGCAACACCTGTGGGAAACGACCCAGCATCTCGACCATTTCTCGTGTACAAAAAGCCAGGTAGCTTAAAGTGCCATCCTCTTCTTGGGAGAACAAAACATGGCCCCCTTCATCCTTTATGGAATTGAGTAGACTATCCACCACAGATGTGTCAGCGGATGCACCCTTCAACCGCAGACGAAGATTTTTTACATCCTGTGAGCAGAGTCGTACTCTTTGTGTCTGCTCTATAATGGCTTTTACCTCTGACGCCCTTAGGGAGGTCTTCGCGATCACCTCGACATCAGGGGTGACTTGAACTCTCCTCCTCTCAGGGTACAGGGAAAACGTCTAGTGAAAAAGAAGAGAAAAGGGCGATTTCAGTAAGCATATGATACAGGAAAATGTTCTAAAACAGATAAAAATTCCAATAGTCTAAATAAAACACAAGAAAGGATAGACCATCAATCTGCTCTCATGACTGAACCAGATTTGTAGCGCCATATCAACTTGAAGACATAATGAAAGATATTAAAGAGACCGTTTGATAGAGATTTAGAGGCACTTGTATAAAAAGAAACAGCTTTCAATTGATGATTGACAAATGTATCATTCAGAAAGGCTGATTAGAATAGAAATTATGATAATTATAAAGTCTAGGTCGTATGCCTAATTTAGTAAAAGTTTGAAACACAGGAGAAAAAAAATTGTAATTTACACAAATCGACATATCCAGTAACTTGACTACTATGTCCCTTGGCTTTAAAAAATGAGTTTATATAATCATAATCATGCCAAATTAAGCATATAGGCCTAACAACAATATGAATTAAACGCAATAACTTACATGAGCAGATACATCATGACCAGTATGGTTAAAATCTGCTTTGGTGATCTTTAGATGTGGCGCCTCCCCATTTGTTGGTCGTACACAAATCACTCTGAATGAAGATTCACATCCAATCTTGAAGACCTGATAGAAGAGGTAATGAATGGGAATGTGTTAGAAGGAGTTGAAGACTAGTTCTGAATCAACTGTATCTAAGGCCTATGTAAATGTAGATAGAGCTAGATCACCAACATCTAGGTATAATATAGCTATCTAGATCTAGAAGCTAGATCTAAAAGCTAGATCTAGATCTCTGGGGTCTCCCAATGTGTTTGACTACATGTCTTTGGCATGACTTGTGTTTAGCCTATCAATGTTTACTCTTTAGGACAAGGGCCTAGATCTCTCCATCGTCACAATCATAGCGAGGTGGAGGGGAAAAAGGGGGGGGGGAGTCTAGCTCCAATGCCACAGTCACAACATAACTTATTAGATCTAGCTAAATCTTGATTCTAGATCATGGAAATGTAATATCTATCGAGATTATCTGGCCATGAAATTTGAGTTGACATGGTAAATATCCATCATGGCGGCCGGGACCGCAATGGTACAGAAGTGCCCTCACCTTACCACTCGAAGTAGCCGCTCCTTAGGCTAAAAGTAAAACATAAAACATTATTCATATATAAAGTTCTTACTTCTGGTTAGGCCTTGCACCAGACGACTGAGACCCATGACGAGATTTGCCTTGCTTGCACTCGTACGTAGCAGATTCCAGCTCGAAGTGGACAAGTGAAGGATCTTTCATCTTTACCGAACATCTCTTGACATACAGGGATGACGTTCTGGTTGAAAAACTTCCTAACGCTGTCAAAAAGTCACTAAAGGTGGCGAACGTGGACCCTAATTTGAAGTCTGCCATTACACGTCAAGCTGAACCATTCAGAAATAGAATAAAAGGTATCGCGGTTTAGATCTAGGTCCACAATGAAAGATGCAGCAGAAAGTGAAACTGAAATTGAAACAACCGCGCCACGAAAGTAGATCTAGTCTCTAGCAGTTCAGCCAGTAATAGGCCTACCGGAAACCTTGTGCAAAATTGTCCGAATAACTGAACCCAGTTAATTAGACTATAGAATTGTCCGAATAGCTGAACTCAGTTATTTAGACTATAGAATTGTCCAAATAACTGGGTTCAGTTATTCAGACTATAGTGAGAATAACCACACCGAAAATGAAAACAAGTTACGCACCACAAAGTATGAATGAATTCATCTATATCCAAAAAATCTTGTACTGACGTAGTGATTATGAGTTCACGTCATACTTCTTTCCAAATAATAATAATTCGCTTTAAATGTTCTAAACATACCACTTATGTAGTTTGTATTCAATTTTGAATTTATTATTTATGGCTTATTATCTACATCATGTCGCAATTTCCAAAGACTCATATGAAATCTCTTGCTTTAAATCATTTGAAATAGGGATTGTTTACTCAATATTGTCAAATTAACAAACCCCTGTTTATATAACTTTGACAAATTTTTGTCTATGCATGAACGTTTCACAGGGCCTTTAAAGGTTTTAAAAACATATCAGGCTCTTAAACAACACGATACGGTACGGAATCTATATCGGTTCCACTCTCGTAAAGCTGCGAAAAAAGTCTTCTTGTATCTATCGATAAGTCATTAGAGAGGACGGAAATGGTTTTGGAATTTCACAATCAACCATGAGAAATACGACAGAGAGATCACAAGTGTAGAACAACGTGGCAGGAAAAGAATCATAGATAACTTTGATATGGATATCATCCAAAGATGTATGGGTGAGCGTAAATATACATCCGAAAAAATATTGGACGTCTGATTATTCGAGCAGAAAAAGGCCCATGGGTTATTTGGGTTTATATAATCATTGTTATT
>NC_088364.1:38042932-38105432 GCF_034508935.2 Berghia stephanieae | reverse complement strand
TTTAATCGGTTTATATTTGAAGGATGGTTTTTCTGGCCAAAATATTAAAAACGTGTTTTTTGGGGGGGTTTTTTTTTAGAATATGGCAACTTTGTCATGTCCTTTTAAAAATGTGTTCATTGACTGACGAAAGGAGCAGGGTTATTAGCAGCATGAAAGATAGATTTATAAATGGCGAGGTGAATCACACCCTGTATCCCTTTTTCCAGATCTTTGTGATTATTTTAACAATATTTTTTGTTCTCCAAATAAATATATATTAGGTTGCCGTACTGTTGGGAGGAGATCCAGAGGTTTCAAGGAAGAAAATGAAAGAGGTTTATAATTTTGAGAAAGAACTGTCGGAGGTAAGTATGTAGGTGCCTATTGTACAGCTTGAAAATGATTGAATGCGTTTGCTCCTTGATCCACTCCTCTATTCATTGTCTGTTTAATGATATAGAAAAAAAAAATTGACGTCACTCATCTCTTTTGTTATTGTTTTTGACAGCCATTTTGGTGGTTATTCCAGCCATTTTGGTGGTTATTCGTCACTAAATGATTGATACTATGCGGATAGGTAAAAAAGCAACTCGCACCATCCCTCTGCCGGATATAACGTCTCCAACACACAGAACGATGTGTAACTTTAAGCGTGTATAGTCTGATTAATAGCATTTAGTGAGAACTGCTCATAAGGGATTCAATAGTCGTACCGTCACTTCCTTCCTAATGACGTATGGTAACTTAGTAACACTGGCTCTAAACTATCGGAACAATGGCGGACGCCGTATGAAATATTTCTCCGGCGAGCTTAAAAGCGTATCCAGAGGAAAAAAACCCCATCAATTTGATCATGTTTTGACTTTTACACATTCTGATCACAAGGCATATGAAAATGGAATGAAAAGTTCTCGCCAGCATGAAGAATAAAAAGTAAAGATTTTCTTTGTTTAGAACCAAGATGGCCGCCGTTGCCGGGCGCGTGACATCAGACTACTGAATCCAATTTCGTTCTTTCTTTATTAATCAGACTAAAAACGTTCAAGGTTACGCGCAGTTGTGTATGTTGCTACGTTATATCCGATTGGCGGATATTGTGAGTATTTTAATTAAGGGCATAGCATTAATAAGTCCTCTCATACTATAGTTAGTTCGAAGTTGACATCACTCAGGTAATTAACAGGTAGATAACCACGCCCTCGGACAATCGTCATAATGTAAACAATGGTAGTGATTGGTAGACACAGCAAACTACACAGGTTTTACTATCGATTGTATGTGTCTAAATAAAATACCCACTGTCCAACCGCTTGGTCAATAGAACTAACTGTACAAGTGTAACCGTTTAAAATCTGATCGGGATAATCGTGTGATAACTCGTCACCCATCTGGCGGTATAAAAACAATAACAATGATCAGAGAGAGGTCGATTTCATTCACGCTACTGTTTATAAACAACCAAATATGTTTGTCCGAGCACATGTGAGGGTGTGTCACAAATTTTAAGTTTTGATTGGTCAAAAATCTACAGGTTAATTCTCATTAAACTATATTATCCTGACTATAAACGATCATGGTAACACAGTGTTTTGTGCGTTGGTCCGTTATACTTCCGGATGGCAATGTTGTGAGATCCTTGGCCAAGTGCATTCTATCTATAGAAGAAACAAAATTGATGTCACTCAGCTCTTTGTTATTGTTTTAGCCAGCCATTTTTATGCGTAATACTCACTAAATTCTATCAACCAGAATATAGATAGTTCGAAGATGACGTCACTCAAGCCTTTGTTATTGTATTTTGCCATCCGCGTTTGTGAGCGATTCTCACTAAACTGATTACTATATTATAAAAGTTCATGATTACACATAGTTTTGTCTATTGGTCCGTTATACTTCCGGATGGCAATATTGTGAGCTTCTTAGCCAAGCACATACTATCTATACATAGTCTGCCCTTGGCTCAGAAGTTCATAACATTGCCATCCGGAAGTATAACGGACCAACACACAAAACTGTGTGTATCCATGAAGGCTTATTGTCAGGTTAATACAGTTCAGTGAGTATTACTCATAAACGCGGATGGCAAAAAAAATAAATAAATAACAAAGACCTGAGTGACATCATCTTCGAACTATCTATAGATAGTGTGCGCTTGGCTAAGAAACTCACAACATTGCCATCCGGAAATATAAGGGACCAATTTACAACACTATGTGTAACCTTAAACGTTTATAGTCTGGTTCATACAGTTTAGTGAGAATTACTAATAGACATGGATGGGTTAAAAAAAAACAATAACAAAGACCTGAGTGACGTCAACTTCGTGCTATCTATTGCTGTCTGTGATTTGTAATCTGTGAGTTTTTTTCACTCGGAGACTGGTCTTTTGCACACATTTACCCTATTTTATCTTAGACCAGGAAGGAAATTCTTTGATGACAAATACTCTTCGACAGTCGTAACGTCACTTCCCTTGTTATGACGCACAGTAACTTAGTAACTGGCTCTAAACTATCGAAACAATGGCGGACGCCCTTATGAAATATTTCTCCGACGAGCATAAAAGCGTATCCAGAGGGAAACAATTATAAATCTGATCATGTTTTGACTTTTGCACATTCTTATCAAAAGACATATGAAAAGTTCTAGCCAGCATGAAGAATAAAAAGTACAGAATTTCTTTGTTTAGAACCACGATGGCCGCCGTTGCTGGGCGAAGTGACATCAGACTATTGAATCCAATTACGTTGTGTTGGTCTCGTAATAGACACTTAGATAACCTCTCGGACAGTCGTCATTATGTGTGTGGTGGCCCAGGAAAACGGGGTATAATGTGAAAAAATAACTTTTTCTTCATGTTAAGGTTTTCTGATAGAGCAGCTTTAGCTGATTATTATGCTTTTTAAATTATGTTTCTAGCTTAATTATTGACAAAATTAGACCACTTCAAAGTGGCTGACACCAATGCAATGAAACTGAGAAAAACGGATTTTAAAATTCAACTTGTATTTTTCAACTTTTCGAATCAGATAACAACTTAGAACACAAATATCATAAACAAATACACAATAAAAAATGGGTATATACATATATATAATGCTACTAAGGCAATGAATTATATTACATTATAATATGATATTAGAATTAGTATTTACAAGCAAACACACTCATCTTAACAGGTCCGTCTGCAGACAAAGCGAGGCAAATAAATGACATTTTAAAAAAAGGTTACCATCTCTCCTCTACTCTCCCATCCATCCATGTTATACACTCACCCAATTTGCATTACTGTTATGACACACATTATATTTCATTATCTTTAATACAAATTACAAATATAAATTTATTTAGTCTAACTTACAAATCATTTATTCTTAGAACGTTTCGTTTTTGGAGCCCCGCTTTCCTACTCTTCCATATCCACCTCACCCCCTGCACTCTTTCTGACATTAAGTTCATGGACTGGTTGTGGAGCCACAATATCCTGGAACGGTTCCTCAACAAATGGACGAATTTCATTGTACAGATACTACTGTATCTTAAGAGTGAGTCCGTTCGGTTGGATTTGGGGTGGTAAATCATTCGGAATAGGTAGGGCTACTTTCAAGAGTGAGTGAACAATTTCTTCCGAATTCACATTCACAGACCCACGAGAGGTGATGGTTTTTCTTAATGCCAATCGACTTAGAAAAAAATTTGAAAGGTGTTTGGTCCAGTCAAACATTGGAACGAGTACGTCTCCCTCCTGATTTCCACAAAGTTGAGCCAAATTCATCACAGATGAAGAAATAACAACATCTGCCACATCGTTTAGCGTGTTGATTTTCGTTTTTATAAAAAGTCGCTTGATCAGGCCAAATCCAGAGTCAGGACTAAATTTTGTATGTCCAGTTATCAGGAAACTGAGATTTACTGAGGAATGTTGACCAGTTATAACTCGCCACAGAAGATACCATACCATGGCGGAATTGTTGTTTTGACCACTACAATTATCCGCATGAAATGAAGATGTTTTTCTCCCAATCCATAATGCTGAAAAAAGTAATGAATCAAAGAAATAACACAGTTGGCTCGTTTGCCAGTGTTGAATTCCTCATCGATGAGGAAGTTGACTTGACGTGTCAGGGCCTCACAGTTGACACCGAAAAGACCACATCGACGAGGAACCTTGAAGTAGATGGGGCCTGGTTGCAGAGGCTTGGAGGGATACATCAGCTGCTGGGCGAAATCAAAGCTGCAGTGCACAGTCCCATCCAAGGAGCAGGGTTCCTGTCCACTAAGAAATGGCCAGTGTTTTAGAGGGAAGTTTTTTTGTGCTTTTGTGTACACGTGGTTCAACACCATTAGTTTTTAGGTGTGCGATGAGGGCATCCGGTTTTCCTTTCTCAATGCAGTGAAGAAACATAAGCAATAGCAGTGATTGGGTAACATAGCGAACTACACAGGTTTTACTATCGATGGCATGTGTCTAAATAATATATCCACTGTTCTACCGCTTGATCAATAGAACCAACACAGAACACTATTTGTAAACTTAAACATTTACCATATGATCGAGAAAGTCGTGTGACAACTAGTCACCCATCTGGCGATCTAGAAACAATAACAATGACCAGAGAGAGGTTGATTTCATTCACGTTATTGTTTATAAACAATTAAATATTTTTGTCAGATCACGTGTGAAGGTGTCTCACAAATTCCATGTTTTGATTGGTCAAAAATCTACTGGTTGATTATAATCTACTCAGGTGTAAATTGTTTGGTTAAAGGTTACACATACTATAGTCAGATTGTTTATTAATGGCGCGTGTTTTTTAATCAGTTGTCCCTCTTTCAAATGTTGTAAAAATTTTGTGTCAACCTCTGAATCAATGTGTCTTAACTGAATATAGACAGTATGCGCTTGGCGAAGAAGCTCATAACATTGCCATCCGGAAGTATAACGGACCAACACACAAAACTGTGTGTATCCTTGAACGTTTATAGTCCGGTTAATACAGTTCAGTGAGCATTACTCATAAACGCGGATGGCAAAAAACAATAACAAAGACCTGAGTGACGTCATCTTTGAACTATCTATAGATTTTGGACCGTGTTGAAGCCATATCAAAATGTTTTCTTCTTTAAGACGACTCTAAAACTGCTGTCATAAATTTAGAGGTTTTACAGTTAAATATGTAAACAAGTTACGCACCACAATAAAATCTCGTACTGATACAGTAGTTCCTGCTAGTGATTATGAGTTCACGTCATACTAGTTTCCGAAAAAAAATTCGCTTTAACTGTTATAAACTTACAACTTTTGTAATTTGCATTAAATTTGAATTTATTAATTATTGCATATTATCTACATCATGTCTCAATTACCAAGGAGTGTTATGAAATCTCTTGCTTTAAATCATTTGAAATACTGATTATATACTCAAAATTGTCAAATTAACAATGAATGCTGTTTATATAACTTTGAAAAAAATTATATGTGCATTAACGTTTCAAGGAGCATTTAAAGTTTTTTAAAACACGATACCTTATCTCGTAAAGCTGCGAAAAGAAATCTACTTGTATCTACCGATAAGCCATTAAAAAGGACGGCTATCATATTGGAGTATCACAATTAACCCTGAGAGGATTATTATCGATTTGCGACAGAGATATCACCAGTGGGGAACGACGTGTAGAAAAGGATACTGTACAACTTGATACGGATATCATCCACAGATATATGGAACTGGGTGAACGTAAACATTCATCCGACAAAGGAATAGTCGCCTGATAATTCGGGTAGAAAAAAGGCCCATCTGATCTGGACAGAGGATCTTTGTTATTCTCGCAGATGGTGAAGATACTGGATATTTAGAAGGATGCCATACCATTTTTTCTTCTCTGCATGATCTGGAAGGTAAAAAATACATGATTTGTGAACATTTGAGTGCATTCCTGTGCTTGTGCCTGGATGAGACTTTTAGGTGATCTCAATCTATAATTTGTTTCCTATTGGAAGCAATTCCCCTTTGTCTTGCCTTTTCTTGGGTGCTTTCTCCTTACCGAACATTTTCAGGATTTTTTCCAAAATGGCATAGCTATTCAACACAAATTTTGATTTCTTTACACTTGAACTCGGAAGCAAAAAGAACATACTATACTTAATTTTGTGCAGAAAAACAAGCTTTTCAAAACAGCATCAAGTTCTTATGGCTAGAACAAAGATTTTTCTCCATATTTTGTGATTTACACAATAAAGCTGAAAAAAGTGTTCATTGAATCTTACCGAATGTGACGATTTTCCTATAGTTGGTAAGGAGAGGTTTAATTTTAATTTGAGAACTTTTTACTATCCCATTTCTTCCTTTTTATTGGCGCTGATATGACCTTAATGTGTTGCAAGCGCCGTAAAACCCTTAAAAACATTAAGAACAAATAAATTCAGTAACTATAAAAGCAGACATGATTTCTTGGCTTCAATTAGGCAGTACCACAAATTCTGACCATTTACCCAAGCGCTAACTATACTCCTTAGTGAAAAGAAACAAACCAGAGACAGTATTCAAAGCAGACTGTCTAATCAGGGACTTTTGACACGAGGTGCGTGACTGCCCCCATATCACTGCGAGCGCAATCCAATCGAGCTCATTTGGGCCCAAGTAAAGGGAAAGATTGAGAGGAGGAACACTAAATTTACTCTCACCGACGAGGCAATAAATCATATAACAAGGGAAGACTGGGAAAAAGCATGCTCCAGTCGTCGAAAACTGGATGAAAATTACATTTCATTGGATAGAGTGAGCCATGAAATCTTTCCGCAGTCGTTCCATTTCGTCTTTTCACCATCCTCGTCATCAGAATGTGATGATTGACGTGTCCAGTATTACTTTGTTGTTGTTGTTGTTGTCATTGTTGAACACGTGTACATATTTGTGGAAACACTGTATGTAAATTGATGACTTTGTACGTTTGACCAGTCTACATTAAATTTATGTCATCCTCTTTGGCATAACACAAGCTATTTCTCAAAACTGTGCAATCAAAATAATGTTGGAAGCGCATACTGTTCAGTTTCGTTTGTATTCGTTAGTAATGTGCATTGATAGTTATAAAACGTATATGTCTGAAAGTTAAAGATTGCCATTCGTCCCTTCATATTCATATACTGTGCATGAACGTTTCACCACTTCTGCTCGTCAGGTAAATTGTACCCATGTACCAACACACACAAGTATGTGTAACCTTAAATTTATAGTCTGTTGAGAATTTGTTGAAAACTCAACACCCAACTGGCGGTCTAAAACAATAGCGTTCATAACATCTACACCCCACGATAAAAGTTCCAGATTGAATTATTCAAATGCTGATGTTGCCTATCATGGACTAAGCAACTTTTCGAAGACAGATTTTATCAGTTGGCAGTCATGTACTGGAGAAAAATTCGGTCATCATTTATTCTGGCTATTAAAGCGATATTCAATAGTATTCTTATTGCATCTATAATGTATTCGTTTATATGTTCTGTTTTGTCAACAGATCTTCATTCCACGCTCTGAGATGACCAACCCTTTGGATATATACAATAAGATGACCCTGAAAGAATTTCAAAACATTATTGGCCCGTGGGTGAGTAATTTATATCTAGGCTCTCGTTCCTTTATCAGTATAACTGAATCAATTGATAATTCGAGTCTTACTAAGCATTAACCGATCGCAATATTCCCTGCCATTTAGTCCGTTCCGTCCAACTGACTAATTATTTCCTGCTAAAAGAAAAGTCTGACAAACATTCCTTAATTCTCGCCGTGCTTTCTACTTACAAGGGAAAACGATGCATAGGATGGAACTTCTAACAGTGATAAATGCTACCCTAAATGTTTTGTTTAGGGGTGGGGGTATTTTGTATTCCCTTCCCAACGCAAATAAGGCAACATGACAGGTGTTTTGGCCCATTTAGACGTATAAATTTATCCACGGCTAGGCTGATATCCAGAAACGGTAAGCGAAGTGACAACAATTCATAAAAACTGAGCACGTAAACGACAAAAAATTGTCAGACAACAGTTAATTTCTTCGTTTATGGGCCCATTTAGACGTTTAGGTAATTCATCCACGAGCTGGCGGATATCCGGAATCTGTAGGCGAAGTGACACCAAAAGCCGGTTAAATGTTTCGTTTACACGCTCAGTTTCCCAGTCACTTGAATGGAAACCATTGGAAAATCGGCGCAAGATATCCCGATTGTTACACAAAACCATCAACGACCCAAACGCAACCATCATCACCCCGAACTACATAAAAAGCAAATGCGGTAGATGAAATACATGCAGTTACTCCTCACAATAATACAACCATTTACAAGAACAGAAATACACAAACGCAGCCTTTTCCCACGAACAGTAACTGGCCGGAATGTCCTGTCACCGGACATAACGGACGATGTATGCTTGGAATCTTTCAAATGACTAGCTCGTCAAAGTAATCTGTGACTGTTCCCTGTTTTGATTGGACTGTGCTGTAACTGAACATTTATAGTGATGGGCCCCTTGGGGCCTTTTGCAAATACAAGTCATTGATGATTGAAAATGAATTGTTGTTACGTCGCCTACAGTTTCTCGATATCATTCAGCCGCGCATGAATTAGCTTTTCGTCTAAATTGGTTATTTGAGATAGAATTTGTCTGTGAGGTCGACCCATAGCTACTTTACGCACATGCCGGGCAACCGAATAGGTCAGCCCCACAGTGTGTAAGTATTTATCACAACCTTTTGACCCAGAGATGGAGGAATTGCATCGCGACACCTGCGGACGACTGAATACATTTTTCAATCGCCTCTGTTAAATTATGAGTGACGCTCAGGATCTGTGGGGCTGATTGATTTGAGCGATCGGCAAGTAATTAAAGATGCCTCTGCTTGGCTGTCGGATCACAAGGGCAAATATACTTTTTAATAAATTTTTGAGTGAAAAATAGAACCACTGAAATGTTCATTCGAACAGTTAATAAACTATAACATAACTGATGTAACTTTCAAAGGTGTCTGTACTGTGTGTTGAGTGAATAACCTGGGATACAGAAAAGATAATAGAATAAAAGGTATCTATGCCAATAGCTACATATTGATAAAAGTAAGAGCAAGTCTGTCTTTCTTTCCATCTTTCTTTCTGTCTGTCTGTGCATGTGCGTGTTGACTACAAGGAAAAACCCTGATTACCATCTAGTATTAAAATTAACAAGTTCGTTAACAGTTTTATCCTTTTGATGCAGGACGCCGATTTTTTTGCGATTGAGGTCGATCTTACATTGGTCGTATTGATTTTAAATCAATTTTATTCGACCCCTGAGATTTACGACGCCTTCAATCAGAAACAAAAGCACAGCATTATGTTTGATGCGTTGAAAACAATTTGATTACAAACATAGATCTATAGACGGAACGAATTGACGTCACTCAGCTCTTTGTTTTGGTTTGTTTTGGGGGGTTTTGTGGGGGGGGGGGGGGGGGTTGGTACTTATTTCTCGTTAAATAATATCAATCAAACTATAAACGTTCAAGTTTACACATTATGTTGGTACTATATAATAATTTGTCAATTCCATTAGCATTGTTTAAATAATCTACTAATCTTGAATTACAAAACTTTCTGACAGTGTCTTAATACAATACATAGTTTATTATATGAATAGAAGGTAGCGTCTACGGTCTCTTTTATGAAAGTATGTAAACAGCGTGTCTGTTTCCACGTTTCTCACTCATGAGAGGACGTAGAAATGGTGATTACGTTCGCTAGGTATCGTGATCGGTTGTTTGACGTTGGGAATCACTATATGGCCGCCCTTTTGCCAAATTCATTTTCGCGCACCTACAGACCGGACCAATGTTGATTGTTGATGGCTCAAAAGATGTGTCTAGGTCTATTTTAATTTCCACAATAAGTATAATAAGTATAATAGTTTGTAATAACCTTTATTTCTACCAAGCCAATGTGAATTGATTTCAGACAAAATACCTGAGTGCAAGAAAGACGGCTTGTTTTTGTTTTATGTTGTTATGAATTGAAAAACGCGCTGCCGTTTTCTATCCTAATGAGAGATTGGCCGTAATTTGGTGAAATCTTAGAAAATTCGCCAGGTATTCGTTTTGTTTTTTGTTTTGTTTAGTTCTTTAGCTTATTTGTTATTTTTGTCCTATTTGTTTGTGCGTTTGTTTGTTTTTTGTTTTGTATTGTTTTTCGTTTGTTTGAGTTTTGTTGTTTTATCTACTTTTTAGGGGGGGGGGGCGGGAGGTTGTTTGTCGGTGTTGTTGTTTTTTTTAAGTTTGCTGAAAACGATTTGACACATAATTGAAAGGGTGTGTTATTTACATAATGTTGAGTCAAGTATTCAGTCGTTTCTTTTTCACATCCACAGATAGACTTAAAGACATATCTTCAAGGTACGTTTAGAGGCCATCAGTTTACAGACGAACAAGAGGTTATTATCTCAACACCGTCATATTTCAAGAATCTATCTTCGATTATCCAAAATACCGACAAAGAGTAAGAAGTTAGCATTTTATGTTGTTTATTCTTATGGTGCGGGGGGGGGGGGGGGGTCGTATATAATCTGTAATTTGATGAGAACGTTTATGATATTGCTTAAAGTCCCAAAGAAAAAGAAATAATGTGACCAATTGTCTCAAAATTGTATAAGTTGGGGTGAAATGTGATACTTTAAAAGAAACAAATTAAATCTAAATCTTTGAAAATTGAGATTACATCAATAGAGGTTTTCCTTGAAGTGAGTGCGTTTTGTCGACTGAATATCATATAGAAAAATAAATAAATTTTACAACAATGATTATTTGTAGTTTCTTCCAGGATTTCCTGTGGGCACGGCTTTAATCATCCCTACCTATAGATAACTTGAATTCACTGAAAAATGAAGCATTTTTACAAATTATTAGTTTTGAAATATCTAAGAAATTAGTTTGAGGGGTGGAATAAAGGAATTTTTTCACGGGTTTGGATGTATTTAATTCGCTATTTTATCAGGGAATAACTCACATGCAAGCTGGTGAGTTATTTGCGCGATAAAAGTAACTCTTTTTAAAAATCCAAACATGTGAAAGAATGCTATATTATTCCAACCCTCTCTCTAAAAAGTACCGCGTAATGATATCAAGTTAACAATGATAACCTGTGACGTCTGGTTATCAATCTTTAATTTCACTAAAATTTGATTTTTTTGAAAAAGAAGAATCATTTAAATATTTTGGAAAATGTCTTTTACTCGGAGATGACGAAATCGGAATCGATTGAGGGGTAGAATATAAGATTTCTTACACACTTGCGTTTTGGAATTCGACTTTTGTTCTCAACGCGCAATTGTAAGCTCGTGCAGCGGTTGGGAACACGTCCGGAATTCCAAAAAGCAAGAGTGTAAGCATCGTATATTATTCCACCCCTCCCATTGGAAAACCCTATCATGTCTTAGTAAATACGTAATCGTTGAATAACGCTTTGAACGCGTTTAATAAAAATGTTATTCAACGACTGCAGAATAATTTCGCATTTTTGTTGGTGTGAAATAAGATGTAACTGACAGCTGCTTGGCAATTATAAATAATCCTTTGGTGCGCATGAACACAAATCCAACGTTTTTATTCTTTGGTCAAAATTGTCATTCAAGCAGACGGAGAAAGATAAAAAAAAATATGGTGAATAGAAATACTAATGCCTGTAGTGATTCAATTCAAAACCCTCAAAACTTTCTCATGATTTCAAATAACTCATACATATTTTGCTCACAGTGTCAACTTTATAATTTTATAACCCATCGCCATCTATATAATTTTACAACCCTGCCTACATTACAAAGACGCCGATTATGACATTGAATAAATTAAGAACCAGCTGAGAGACGAGAATGATGTCAAATGCCGGCATAATTATTACCTGTAGTCGGCGCGACTAGATCAAAGCACGCCGCGTCTAGCATCGCGTCACTCTTGGCTACTGTGTATGATAGCAGTAAAATTATCCTAAGATTATGCATAATGACGCGTGAATATCTTACCTGACGGACCAGCCAGGACTCGCATAAAAAAGCTCGAAATGTGATTGGATCCGACTAAATGACCAGTAAAAATCTGGCACCAACCAATCCAGTGGTTTTTGGGGTTAGCTAACTCCTATAATTTGAGATATAAGAAGTCACATCGCCAAACTCGGTCTTTTTCTCAGTTGATCGTCTTATTTATTTACCAATTATTGAATATTTCGTAACCTCGGAGATGGTCCTCCCAAGATCGGGCCCATCCCTCGTTCCGAAAATCCAATAAACTTAGAAAACTATTAGACTTCTCAGCCAGGTGCCTTGGTTTATGGGTTGAGTTATCTATCAATCGAGTTATTGGAGACACTCACCTCCCTAAATAATATTAAACGCACAACACTATTTAAGTGCTTTAATCCACACGAATAACGATTTCATGTATTTTGTACATTTAGTTTGTTTCAACCTTGCTTCTTCCGACAGGATTTTGGCCAACTACATGATGTGGACTACATTGCAAAAATTCATTTACTTCATGCCTGAAAGCTTCTTACAGGCTACTTTGCTCCTTAGCAAAAGCCAGACCGGTATATCAGAGTTGTCTCCAAGGTGGAAGCTTTGCGTTTCTTTTGCAATGGGTGGTCTCGGTTTTGCTGCAAGCTCTGTGTATGTTGACGCTAAATTCAGCGCTTCTGACAAAGAGAAGGTAAATTATACATTATTTTGTGACCTTAACATAAATTCTTACAGGCTCTATCACCCCCTCGCCCTACCCCCAGCAAAGTGCAGACCGGCATATCAGTATCAGAGTAGTGCCGCGCTGAGGACCGGTCCCAAGAACCGGTCCCATGGTTTCTTACTGAGAACCGAGGACCGGTTCCAAGGTGGAGAACCGTTGGCGGTTCTCATTTCTTATAATCTTTCTATTTTGACGACCCAGCCGATTCTCGTTTCTTTACAGCCTTTTCTCGGTTCTGTGCCTAGGTCGTTCGCCCCTCTTCTACCAATCACCACCCATCCCACTTAATTAATCGCATGAACACCCTCTTGCACATACGACGATCTCTCTCCTCGCCGTTAACTTCTCTCTCGTGTGTGGGGTGGAGGAGCAGGAGTCGCGTGATGCCTTGGACAATTCGATCATTCAGGGTAAATTTCAAAATTGACTACACGCTAATTACCACAAAGACAATGATCTATGATGACGACATCACCCCTCTTCTCTAATGGGTTATTATTTGAAATTAATGTGACTACTATAAGATGTGTGTGTGTGTGTGTGTGTGTGTGTGTGTTTATGTGTATGTTTCGAACCTAGCAGGTCTGATTTTTTTTTCTTTTGTCTATCTGTTGTCACCACTCCATTCTATCGAATTGTTGTCATTTAATAATACAATAATATTTAAATTTCGTTTGGTGTTTTAACTAATCAAATATTATGAGTTTCACATGCTATAGCTTTCTTCAAACCAAACAATCAATACGTCTGTATTTTTAAAGCCCCCATTAGAATATTTGGGGGCCCGATTGCTCAGTTGATAGAGCACTCTCTTTACAGGCAAAGAGACCGAGATCGATCCCGGGTACAGTCGAGATTTTTTTCTGATCTCCCTGTCTACCCAGCAGTGGATGGGTAGCATGGTCTGTTAGATCTGTCGAAAAGTACTTTGCCATTGACTGGCGCCCTATCCAAAGGTTGAAAAATAAATGAGAAAAAAGGGAATGGAGAGAAAAAAAGAAACAAATCAAAACAAAATTTTCCTATTCTTTTGGTCCAGGATGCCAAAGGCACAAAATATTAACAATCCCTTTTCCTTTCACTCCCTAACATTGACCTGACCCGCTCCATCAATATTCGCGCGCGCGCACACACACACACACACACACACACACACACACTTACATGCTGTTCATGTTTTGAAACAACAAGCCGTCTCCGCTCTCACTTCCACTTAGCGGTTCTACTGCCATCTAATGCAGGGGCGGTTCCCATCGTGTGACGGTCCCAACGACTCGTCGAGAATGTCCAATGTCGAAAAAGAACCGGTTTTTGGAACCGGAACCGGTCCTTGCGATTCTCATTTCCCAGGAACCGTGGAACTGCCGTCCTTAAGCATGCTTGGGACCGCTCGGCACTATAGCAGAGCCGTCTGCGGGGTGAAAGAGATGCGTTGGGATGGTTAGATATCGGTTTTGCGCGAGAGCAGTGAATGTTGACGCCTTCTGACAAAGCGAAAATACATTTAAATTATTTTGTGACCTTGACATTAGTTAGACTGTGGCGAAAAAAAATGTTTTTATAACATTCACACGAAAAAAAAAATCAATAATATCAAGTTACTTTGTATAACTGTGAAAATAATCAGGGTTCATAAATAATGAAAAATTATATTTTAAAATCTGACGGTCTGACACAAAAAGTATAGACGTTGATAGGGAATGAGATTAGCGGAAGAGTAGCGTCCCTTGATTGGACGTCACCGTTGGAGAAATTATTTGTAAACAAACCAACTACAAACCAACTACAAGCCATCGCTCCAAATACTAAATTTATTATTCATATTTCTGTACAAACACGCATATCATAATCAACGTTATGCATTTTTTTTTTTACAGAAATATGAATAATAAATTTTGTATTTGGAGCGCTTGGCTTGTAGTTGGTTTGCAGTTGGTTTGTTTATAAATAATTTCTCCACCGGTGACATCCAATCAAGGGACGCTACTCTTCCGCTAATCTCATTTCCTATAGCGTTTTAAAGTGTCGAAAAAGGTGGACTAAGTACAGCGCACAAATTATTGTAAGGCACATGAAGCATAATTTAATCTTCTCTCTTTCCCTTGACGGACTTTTGATTTCAACTTAGATTTGATAAAAAATAGTCCTTCAGCGCCATAAGCCATAAGCTTATGGAGCCGGAGTTTATCCCGGTTTCTTAGCCTTAAACGGAATGTAGCAATTGTTTGCCACAGTTTTCAAGGGCACAAGTCACAAAGAACTTTACGCCAGATCTAACAGACTTAGGAATCCAATCACGGCAGTGGGGTTATAAGAAAAAAATCTCGGCTGTCAGGGATCGACACAGTTCTAGTGAATGCTCTACCAACTGAGCAATCAGGTCCATTTAATTTTACCAAGGGAAAATAGTTAACCTATAAAGATTCTCTAGATGAAATGTTAATAACAATGTCGATATGAACGTTTATATAGAGCATTTCCATGGATTTTCCATGCTCAATGCGCTTCACAATGTTTAATTCATTCCCCCAGCATGAATTACATTTCCTATTCTCATATGCGTCCTTTTTGTACTAACGCTCTTACAATGTCCGTCAATGCCTGTAGCCAGGTACGCAATCACGCCTTAGTCGAGTATTAAGTAGTGCCGCGCTGAGGTGCCCACGGTCTTTTAGCTGTGAACCGAGGATCGGTCCGATAGTGGAAGACCGGCGGCGGTCCTCACTTCTTATCACCTTTCAACGGTCTCGCGCCATACTACCTCCCCAGCGATTCGTTGGCTCGGTTGCCTATCTTCCACCAATCACCACCCATCCCACTTAATTAATCACACCCACCCCCCTTTGCCATACACTAAACGACACAGACGACCATAGAGGCAGACGACCACCTCCCTCCACTCCGCAAACCGCCCTTTCGTGTGTGAGATGGGGGGAACAGGAGGCACACGCCTTGGACGATTCCATTATACGAGGTAAATTTCAAAATTTACTACACCATAGTGATCGCAATGACAATTATCTATGATGAAGGCATGACTCCTCTTCTCTAATGGGTTATTGTTTGAAATGCATGTGACTACTAAAGATGTTTGTGTTTGTGTGTGTGTGTGTGTGTGTGTGTGTGTGTGTGTGTCGAACCTAGCAAGATGCAAGTCCGATTTTTTGTTTTCTTTTGTCCATCTCTTGTCACCACTCATTTCTATCGCATTGTTGTCATTTAAAATAATACAATAATATTCAAATTTCGTTTGGTGTTTTAACTAATCAAATAATATGAGTTTCATTAGTTTCTTCCTTCCAAAAAACCCAGTTATAACGTCTGTATTTTAAAAAAAGTCCAATAGAATATTTGGGGACCCCGATAGCTCAGTTGATAGAGCACTCTCTTTGTACGCAAAGGGCCAGAGATCGATCCCGGGTGCAGTCGAGTTTTTTCTGAGTCCCTGTCTACTCAGCAGTGAATGGGTAGCTGGGTTTGTTAGATCTGGCGAAAAGTCACCATGGACGCCACTTATTACTTATTAACTTATTACCGCATCCACCCCCTCTTATTATAACTTCACGTCTCTCTCTTACTCTTCAATGCTCGCTGCCCTCTAATGTGTGTGTGTGTGTGTGGGGAGGGGGGGGGGGTAGGAGTTGCGTGTGTGTATCAACGCCACGAACAACTCGATCAACGCCTTGGGCGATGCCATTATCTCCGTTAATGGGGATAAATTTCAAATTTTATTAAATTATCGAAGTAACAATGAAGTACGGTGAGCAAATAAAGAAGGCATCACCCCTCTTCTCTAATTAGGTTACAATTTGAAATGAGTGTGACTACTCCGTGTGTTTTACTCCTGTAGACCACGGTTTTCATCGTGTAGCGGTCTTTAACGGTTCAAGAATGAACGATCCCACGGTCTCAAAGGTCAAAACGGTTCGAACTTCCGACAGTCTCTCAGGAATGTTCAATGTCGAAAAGGACCGGTCCTAGGACCGGTCCTTGCGGTTTTCATTTCCCAGGGACCGTAGGACCGTGGTCCTTAAGCTTGCCAAGGACCGCCCCGCACTAGTGTTAAGTGCCTTGTTCAAGGACACAACACCGGGATGATAATTTTTCACACTTGATATAATGCATCCGGCAAACTATTTAAATCTGTGACAAGATGAGACACTGTACCGCTGAGCCAGCAAGTCACATTACAGAAACTATTATTTTAATCGCCACAGAATGACGATATATTTATATCTTTATGTAGTTATGTCTCCATTAGGGCCGCGTGCAATCAAAGAGAAAAGTTAAAATCAAGACTGTTAGAATACAAAGCTTATTTCTATGTAAGGTGGCCAGATTTAGTCATTTACCAGTCTAGTAAAAGCCTAACTAGTTTTCAGCCGGAGCGAAGCAAGTGACAAAAAATCGGCGTTTCCTAATCTCTCAATCTCACAATAGCTGCTACATTGTCAACGGTATGGTGTATTCTAGTCCCAGACTAACCGTGACTCCGACCTCAGCAAATGACTAAAACTTAGCTTAGCTTAGTCCGAGGTGCCGAAATTTCAGTATGGGACTTTTTCTTCTTCTTCTTCTTTCTGCATATATGAAAACCACTGAAGTGAGCGTAAAAGAGTCTGCCTTTAGTTTAAACCCAAGTCTAGGCTTTATTCAACATTCAAAAGAGGTACGACGAGGAGCATGATGATCTGCAACACAAGGAGAAAAGCAAACAGTTATGAAAACAGATAAAGCAGACATAGCATAACAAAGCGTTGAAAATAATAACAAAGCGAAGCGCACGAACAAAGCTACATCACAACAACCACCTGGGGTGTATTGTCGTAGATGTTGGTGTTTAGAGTGGCACAGAAGCGATTCTGTCTCTGAACTGTTTAAGGTTTTCAGAGCTAACTACATCCGCGTGCTGTTCCAAATTCTAATCGTGGATGGAAAAAAAACGGCTGCTCATGAAGATCGAGGACTAAGCGCTAGTCCGCCTTCATAAAAACGGGCCCATATTTCAGCAATACCACGATTAAGGACCAAGCAGACGACACAAATTGTAACAAATCGTCTCAATACCATATTATATCCGTGTGAACTCGTTGCGAGAAATTGATTTTAAGCTCAACTTTTATAATGTAAGATAGAATGAATGCTTTTATTTAAGAGAAATGAATGATAATAATAAAATGGAATAGAATAGAAGCTTCAATTGAAATTACCAAGGCAAATGATGTTAACTTTTCGAGTTTTCCCCTTGTCAACAAAACACGTTGAGTATGACACTAAGAAGGAATGAGCGCAACGGTAAGAAGCTGCCGTTGTTACGGGGAATATTAAAGATTTATTCGCCGTGGTTTTATGATGATGATGATGATGATGATGATGATGATAATGATGATGATGATGATGATGATGATGATGATGATGATGATGGTGGTGGTGGTGGTGGTGGTGGTGGTGGTGGTGGCGGTGGTGGTGGTGGTGGTGGTGATGGTGGTAAATTATTGCCATCATCATCAATAAATAATTATTATTAATACCGACTGTTGTTATCTAACACCAACCACACTTTTTCAATATATTTCCTTCTCAGGTAGAGAAGACCATTGAAAATATCCGAGAAAACTTCATATCTAATCTGGCCAGTGTCCAATGGTTGGATGACGTCACAAGATCACGATTACGAGAAAAAGCAGAGGCTGTATTATTCAACATTGGTTACCCAGATTGGATCCTGGACCCCGAGCAACTCGACGAGTATTATGACAAGGTACGGTTAATTATGTGGGTCCTTAATGATGTGTTATACGTTTAGGTAAATACTCACAACACCCGCCTACCGAATATAATCTTAAACGTTTATAGTCTGATTGTTATGATTTAGTGAGAACTAATAATTCAAATGACTGTCTAAAAACATTACCAAAGAGCTGAGTGATGTCAATTTCGTTCCATCTATAGCTCAGATGGTAGAAAACTCGCTTCACAAGCAGATCAGCCAGTTTCCATCCAGGTTGCAGTTGAGATCAGATTTCTTCTGACTCTTTCTATACCCAGCAGTGATTGGGTTGCTGAGTGTTAATTTAGCAGTATAACGAGTTGGTATTTTATTATAGAGCAGCCTTATAATCAATTTGGTAATGTCTGAGCTCGTCAATAAGCTGTGATAAGCAAGGTTGAAAGTATAGAAGGACAGGTATAACAAGGTTTTATTGTACGACCATCAATGAATGGGGATAAGCGAGGTTGGCGGTATAGAAGGAAATTTATAACAATGTTATATAGCACGAGCTTCAATAAAATTATGACATAGAATTTAATAGAAAATCATTAAAAATTGAAACCTTTCAAAAATAGATCAAACGGTGATAACTCTTCATGTCTGGGGAGACTTCAAATTTGTGTCTGAATTCAAAACGTTCCTTATAATTTTGGCTTTGTGTCTCCTTGGAGTTTATAACCCCTGCGACACTTTATGGACGTTATAGAAGCAAAGTCTCAGGTCTGAGAGTCTTTGCCAAGTCCGATCTCATCCATAAGCTGGTGATAAGCAATGTTCGCGGTATAGAAGGAAAGGTTTAAAAATATTTTATTGTACGAGCTTCAAGTGAAGTTGGCGGTAAAGAGGGAATGGAATAACAGGTCTTTTTGTACGAGCTTCAATGAATGGGGATAAGCGAGGTTGGCAGTATAGAAGAAAATGTATAACGTTTGTTTGTTTTTTTTTTTTTTTTTTTTTTTTTTTTTTGTTGCTTTTTTTTTTTTTTGTACTGGCTTCAATGAATGGGGATAAGCGTGGTTAGCGGAATAGAAGGAAATTTTTGCAAGGTTTTTTATGAGTGTCAATAAAAGAGTCTACCAAGTCCGATCTCATCAATAAGCTGATGATAAGCAATGTTCGTGGAATAGAAGGAAAGGTATAGCAAGGTTTTGTATGAGTTTCAATAAAATTATGACATAGAATTTAATAGGAAATCATAAAAAATTTAAACCTGTCAAAAACTATCTAGACCACTTTCCATGTCTGGGGAGACTTCAAATTTGTGTCTGAATTCAAAACGTTCCTTATAATTTTGGCTTTGTATCTCCTTGGAGTTTATAACCCCTGCAACACGTTATGGACGTTATAGAAGCAAAGTCTCAGGTCTGAGAGTCTTTGCCAAGTCCGATCTCATCCATAAGCTGGTGATAAGCAATGTTCGCAGTATAGAAGGAAAGGTATGAAAATATTTTATTATACGAGCTTCAATGAATGGGGATAAGTGAAGTTGGCGGTATAGAAGGAATGGAAAAACAAGGTCTTTTTGTACGAGCTTCAATGAATGGAGATAAGCGAGGTTGGCAGTATAGAAGAAAATGTATAACGTTTGTTTGTTTGCTTGTTTTTTTGTGTTTTTTTTTTTTTTTTGTTTTTTTTGTTTTTTTTTTTTGTTTTTTGGTACTTGGCTTCAATGAATATGGATAAGCGAGGTTAGCGATTGAAGGAAATGTATAGCAAGGTTTTGTATGAGTTTCAATAAAATTATGACATATAATTTAATAGGAAATCATAAAAAATTGAAACCTTTCAAAAACTATCTAGATCAAACGGTGATAACTTTTCATGCCTAGGGAGACTTCAAATTTGTGTCTGAATTCAAAACGTTCCTTATAATTTTGGGTTTGTATCTCCTTGGAGTTTATAACCCCTGCATCACTTTATGGACGTTATAGAAGCAAAGTCTCAGGTCTGAGAGTCTTTGCCGAGAAGAGGGTCATATTAATCGATCGATATTTGAAGGACAACTTTTCTGGCCAAATTTTTAAAACCAAGTTTGTAAAGAGTACGGCGGTTAACTGGTTAAGCACTTTTTTTCGTCGTTCAATGTTCCCTTTCCATATATATTTTAGCATTTGTTAATAATATTGTAATGTTTATACTTTTGTGAATTTTATATATTTACCTGCATGTAATTCTAGATTTGTCAAAGAGCAGTCAAAGTATATATAATTACTACTTGAATATACTGTATTTCCAGACTTCGAATATTGTATTTTCACTGTTTTAATACTATATTTTCACTCTTTTAACACTGTCTTTTTTTACTATTTTAATACTGTATTTTCACTCTTTTAATACTATATTTTTACTCGACATAATAGCTGGAGTTGAAAGATGACGAGTTCCTAAAAAACAGAATAACTCTCAACGACTTTGGGATCGACAAAACGGTTGAGAAATATGGAAAGAAACCAGATCGGTTAGAGTAAGTTATTTTTTGTTTTGTTTTAATGTGTTTCACGTGTGTGCGTGTGTGTGTGTGTGTGTGTGTGTATGTGTAAGTGTGTGTTTTGTTTGTTTGTTTGTTTTGTTTTGTTTTGTTTTTTATCTTTTGCCTCAATAATTTCTTATTATTCTAAGTCTTACCATTTTGTCTTCCATTTTGTAAAGGTTATCTTTAAATAGAAGGAACGAAATTGACGTCACTCTGCTCTTTGTTACTGCTTTTAGATAGCCATTTTAATGATTAGTTGTCACTAAATTCAACCACTCAGGCTATAAACGTTCAAGGTTACACATAGTGCGGGGCGGTCCTTGGCAAGCTTAAGGACCACGGTCCTACGGTCCTTGGGAAATGAAGACCGCAAGGACCGGTCTCTAGACCGGTCCGTTCATTCTTGAACCGTTAAAGACCGCTACACGATGAAAACCGTGGCCTACAGGAGTAAAACACACGGAGTAGTCACACTCATTTCAAATTGTAACCTAATTAGAGAAGAGGGGTGATGCCTTCTTTATTTGCTCACCGTACTTCATTGTTACTTCGATAATTTAATAAAATTTGAAATTTATCCCCATTAACGGAGATAATGGCATCGCCCAAGGCGTTGATCGAGTTGTTCGTGGCGTTGATACACACACGCAACTCCTACCACCCCCCTCCCCCCCCCCCCCCACACACACACACACATGAGAGGGCAGCGAGCATTGAAGAGTAAGAGAGAGACGTGAAGTTATAATAAGAGGGGGTGGATGAGGTGATAAGAGGGGTCGATGGTGACTTTTCGCCAGATCTAACAAACTCAGCTACCCATTCATTGCTGAGTAGACAGGGATTCAGAAAAAAATCGACTGCACCCGGGATCGATCTCTGGCCCTTTGCGTATAAAGAGAGTGCTCTATCAACTGAGCTATCGGGTCCCAAATATTCTATTGGACCTTTTAAAAATACAGACGTTATAACTGTTTTTTTTGGACGGAAGAAACTAATGAAACTCATATTACTTGATTAGTTAAAACACCAAACGAAATTTTAATATTATTGTATTATTTTAAATGACAACAATGCGATAGAAAGGAGTGGCGACAAGAGATGGACAAAAGAAAACAAAAAATCAGACTTGCAACTTGCTAGGTTCGACACACACACACACACACACACACACACACACACACACACACATCTTTAGTAGTCACATACATTTCAAACAATAACCCATTAGAGAAGAGGGGTCATGCCTTCATCATAGATCATTGTCATTGCGATCATTATGGTGTAGTAAATTTTGAAATTTACCCCGTATAATGGAATCGTCCAAGGCGTGCGCCTCCTGTTCCCCCCATCTCACACACGAAAGGGCGGTTTGCGGAGTGGAGGGAGGTGGTCATCTGCCTCTATGGTCGTCTGTGTCGTTTAGTGTATGGCAAAGGGGGGTGGGTGCGATTAATTAAGTGGGATGGGTGGTGATTGGTGGAAGATAGGCAAAGGACCGAGGCAACGAATCGCTGGGGAAGTAGTATGGCGCGAGACCGTTGAAAGGTGATAAGAAGTGAGGACCGCCGGCGGTCTTCCTCTTTGGGACTGGACCACGATTCACAGCTAAAAGACCGTGGGACCGGTCCTCGGTCCGGTCCTCAGCGCGGCACTACATAGTATTGTCATTTTTGGTACGTCATGTCCAGCTGGTGGCTGTTGTGAGTATGTTGACTGAACGCATAGCATCAAAATCAATGTTGGTGGTTTGATTCCATGTTAAAAGGGTGTACTAGTGGGGTTTCAATTATCCCTCAATATATTTGGACCTTTCTATGTGTGTCTGGGACCTTAGCCGTGATTTGGGCTACTCCGTTTTACTCAGCCCCTACATCGTGTTGATTTTGTTGATTTGAGGAAGGCAGTCGAATGTTAATATATTTTATTTTTCTGTGAGGGAATATATATATATATATATATATATATATATATATATATATATATATATATATATATATATATATATATATATATATATCAAGGATTACTATACTGGAAAGGATTGACATGTCGAATCTTCAGCCCCCGCTAGTGGGGGCCATTGGTTGGATAACGATTTCAAGCAAAACTACTACTTTTCTGCCTTGGTACAATTTCCTTGAATGCGCAATAATTGATTCTGTTCTTATAATTTCGGTACTTTATAAGAAATTGGTTAATTGGCTACCATAAGTTTTAAATAATATTTCTTATATCTTGAATGATATGAAAATATATAAAATGTAGTGAACTATCAACAATTTTACTGGAAAGTATGAACTATTTTTTTATGACGCCCTCTTACAAATTGAGTAATTGGGTTTGTTTTCATGTTTAAAAATCAAAAGTACGAATCTGCTTTCAATTGCTTTTAATAACTAGATAGATCTATGGCTAATTTATCGAACCAGAATCTTTGAAAAGTGGTAAGTACCAATAATAATTGCGTAATAATTATTATTTAAGAAATGTTTAGAATTAGCATCTGGCTGTAGTTCCTGCAGACGATAGATAGACCCGTTGTCGTGCTTGCTCTGTCGAGTCGCACAGATTCAGATATGGTGATCAGACTGACATCCTGATTCGGATTTGTTTCTTATTTTATTATGGCTTGTGGCTTTATATTTATATCTTTTTTTTTCTATATGGTTAACTGATAAATATTGACTTTATTGTATTAGTCTGTATAAGTCTAGAGGGCCCTTTGCTCGTCACGTCAACTTCACAACTTGAACAACAGTCCTTTCTACTACTAACAACAGTTGCTAGATAGATAGTAGATAGTCATTGCTATCGCTAGATAGCTAGACTAGAATAGTTAGTGGGTCTGATATTACCATATATGATGGAACTTGGACTCTGAATATATAGTTATGCCCATTACATGGATCTGGTGTTGCTGATATGACTGTCAATCGTATGGGACTAACTAGTACTCTGAATATATAGTTTTGCCTCATTGATCAAAATGATCTGAGTCTGAGATGTTACTGTTACAACAGTTACACTCACCCAACTCAATCACTCTAATTATCTCTGTGACTATGGGAGGGAATTGTGGATCCATTGACTGAAAGGATTGTACTAGTAGTCTGAATATATAGTTTTGTCTCAATGATCTGAGAAGTAACTCTATTAATTAACTCTTGACTACATGGAAGGGAACTATGGATCTGATTCTGATGCTACTCATTGACTGTAAGGAATGAACTATAGTATAGTAGTCAGATTTTTTATGAATGGCGCATGTTTTTCTAGTTTTTCTCAGATGTCCTTCTATCAAAAGTTGTAAAACTTTGTGTCAACCTCCGAATCAATTTCTATTAACTTAACTGAATAAACAGTTTGGCCCGTATTGTGATGCCATATCACAAAAAAGATTTCTTCTTCACGACCTATAAAAATCTACTTTAAAACCCCTGTCATAAAATTAGAGATTTTACTCTGCTAAAAATGTAAACATTTTCGCACCACAAAGTAAGATGAATTCATCGTTTTTCAAAATAATCTTGTGACACGGTAGTTCCGGCTAGTGGTTATGAGTTCATATCATACTATTTTCCAAATAAAAGCAACACACATTAACTGTTATAAAGTAACAACTAATGTAGTTTGCATCCCATTTTGACTTTGTAATTTATTGCTTTTTATTTACATCACGTCACGATGACCGAAGACTGATATGAATCTCTAGCTTTAAACTCATTTGAACTAGTGATTAAATACTCAAAATTGTCAAATTAACAATGAACGTTTATAGGCCTATTTAACTTTGAAAAATTGTATCTATGCATGAACGTTTCACACAGCATTTTAAGTTTTCGTTTAAACCTATAAGCTCTTAAACAATACGATATGATACGGAATCTCTATCGGTTCCTCTCTCGTAAGGCTGCGAAAAGAAGTCCACTTTTATCTATCGATAAGTCCTTAATTAAAGAGGACAGCTATGGAATTGGAATTTTACAATCAACCCTCAGTTTTGCATGTTATTGTTGTTGAACACAAGCACATATTTGTGGAAACATTGTATCATAAATTGATGAATTTCTACTTTTGACTGGTCTACATTAAATTTATGTAATCCTCTTTGGCATAAAGAACAAGCTATTTCTCAAAAATTTGAAATCAAAATAATGTTGGAAGCGCGTAATGTTCACTTTCATTTGTATTCATCAATAACGTATATTGATTGTTATAAAATGTAAACATGTCTGTCGTTTCTTCATATTCGGATTCTGTACGAACATCATATAAGTTTCAATTGACCGAACATTCCATTTTAACAAATTCTTTCAAAATGGATAAGCGGAAAATCATATTTTTGACACTATAATCATATTTAGATTCCAATACTTACTAGTTATCGATTTTAAAATAGCTGTAATAAGTGAAATTCTTTCCTATTGTTTTAGAATTCGTGAAAAAATATATTTTACTAGGACAAAATGATCCAGAGGTTCATACAAATTTTTGCAGCTGTACATTGTGAACAGCTGAGAAAAAGAAGACAAAGGTGCGCCCCTTATTAAAAATCCGACTATTGTATCCCTTAGTAGATATTTTGGTATTCATCTTTTTTTGGGATCATCCTCCGCAGATTACCTCCCTTTGTTGATATTTTACATCTCCTTTCCCCTTCATCTAATTGTTCACCTTCATCTTCATCATCATTTTACATGTACATTCATTAATCAAGCTTCTAAAGAAATCATCCTGAATCAATCACTATAAGGTCAGTTTTTAGAATATCTAACTACTCATCCTTTCCGTTTCTTGGCTACTCTTATTCACTGCTGATAATAATAATCATTAAATATTGTTTTGGACCCAGAATTCACAATCACTCTCTAAAAAGGTAGATCTTGCCATATAATAATGCCCCTGCTGTTATTTTGGTGTAAATTTTCTCTATTTTTTTGTTGGCCCCCACTAGCGTTGCCTGAAGATTCCATATGATTGTCCTTTCAGTATAGTTGTCCTTGATATATATATATATATATATATATATATATATATATATATATAATATATATATATATATATATCTTGCTCTCTGAGTAAACAATGAACAAGATTATGGTATAGAAACCATAGGAGTGTGTTTTTATTTGTTTGGTTATGTGTCTCGGCGTTTGTGTTGTACTTTCAATAGTCGTAGATTGAGCACATTTGAAATGTCGAAATCAATGAAAACAATCTATGTCTGTCACCCTGTTTGACGTATCGCCAATACGACAAAAAGTATGTCAATCACTGTTGATCTTTTATGAAGGGGAATGAATTTAAGTGATTGGGACATTTCTGCCGTACTCTGGAAAAACTCATATTTTAACATTTTGCTAGAAAGGCCAGAAAACTCGTCCTTCAAATATCGATTGATTTAAATGACTCTCATCTTGGAAAAAAAAACAACTCTCAAACCTCTGACTTCGCGAAGTGATTGTGAGATGATGATGATGATGCTCGACAAAGGCATTGAGTTTGAAAGCAAAAAGTGAGGAAGAATATAGTGAATTTTGAAAAGTAGTCCTTTGGACCCATCTAAAGAAAATTGCTACGAATGAACTAAGAACATTGCTATGAATGAACTATCTAGAGAAAATTGTTATAAATGAACTATCTAAAGAATATTGCTATGAATGAACTACCCTGAGTTTATCCAGACTAAAAAGACATGAACATTGCTTGCTACCCTTTTGCTACGACGCAAGGCAATTGCAAAGTACTTACCGTCATCTATAATAGACCAAGTTAAGCAATCACTGCTGTGTGCATAGAGGAAACTGTCCTAGAGCATGCCGTTTAATTTCAAGTTCAAGTTCAAGTCCTCAAGATGAATGTAATAGGTACACTGTGCCCATCACCGCAATTGTCATACAAATCACTTCAATCTATCACACCACACTAATCCTGTCACTCCAGTCATTCAATCCTCCTTGTTGTCTTATGTATATGGAATACGCGCTGAAATGATGTGGGGTCTTCGATCTCTATTATTCACGCGCGTATAGCCGTTAACAGCAACAACAACAACAGCAACAACAACAACAACATTAAAAACAAAAACAACAACAACATTGAAAACAAAAACAACAACAACTACTACGGTCACGCGACAGAAACGTTGACAACGAAATAACTGGTATTGCCCAAAAAAAACACAGATAAATGTTAGGAAATACTTTGAGATTTAGTTTTACTCTGTGAAAGGATTGATATACAGCATAGTAAAGCAAATGAATTTCAATATGTTCCATCTATTATTTTTTATTCACCTACCTTAAAGTTCGAAAGGAAACGTGATGCTTGAAAAAATGTAGTAGTAATAATACTAATTGTAATGTTTGTATCAATGTTTTCATTGTATTTGACTGTCATCATTTTCACCTTCGTTTAATTGTAATTTATCCTCACCATCATTATCATCATCATCATATCATCACCATCATCATCATCATCATCATCATCACCATCATCATCATCTTCGTCGTTTTTTGTTATTGATCTTATTATTATGATTATTATTATTAATATTATTATTATTATTATTATTATTATTATTATTATTATTATTATTATTATTATATCTTATTATTATTACTATTATTACTATTATTATTATTATTATTATTATTATTATTATTATTATTATTATCACCATTATTATTACCAGGTTGAATGTCAATTAAGAATTTTTTCACCACCTTTTATTTCCTAAGATGGGACATCTTTCCCATCCAGGTTAATGCCTTCTACACTTCAACGTTGAATAGGATCATGTTGCCTGCAGGTATCTTACAACCACCTTTCTTCAGCTCTTATTTCCCAAAGTAAGTTTGAGTGACATTAGTGAGTGTTTTAGTGTCGGTGGCTGCAACAAAGTAAAGCAACTTTGAGTATATGTAGAAAATAATTAGGTCTGGTATTTTCTCTGGTGTTTTGCCAAAACACTTTTATGGCCCACCTTCATCTGGCATCAAGTCGGAATGAACTATCTAATGAAAATTACTATGAATGAACTATTTAAAGAAAATTGCTACGAATGAACTAAGAATATTGCTTGGATAAACTTATCTAAAGAAGATTGCTATGATGAACTCTATAAAGAACATTGCTATGAATAAACTAAGAACATTGCTATGAATAAACTATCTAAAGAAAATTGCTATGAATGACCTATCTAAAGAAAATTGCTATGAATGAACTATCTAAAGAATGTTGTTATGAATAAACTAAGAACATTGCCATGAATGAATTGTCTAGAGATGATTGCTGTGAATGAACTATCAAAAGAAAATTGCTATGAATGAACTAAGAAAATTGCTATGAATGAACTATCTAAAAAATATTGCTATGAGTAAACTAAGAACATTGCTATGAATGAACTATCTAGAGAAGATTGCTATGAATGAACTTTCTAAAGAAAACTGCTATGAGAATGACCTATCTAAAGAAAATTGTTATGAATGAACTATCAAAAAAATATTGCGATGAGTAAACTAAGCACATTGCTATAAATGAACTATCTAGAGAAGATTGCCATGAGTGAACTATCTAAAGAAAATTGCTATTAATGAACTATCCAAAGAAAATTGCTCTGAATGAACTATCTAAAAAAGATTGCCTTAATGGATGAACCATCTAAAGAAATTTGCTATGAATGAACTAATAACATTGCTATTAATGAATTATCTAGAGAAGATTGCTATGAATGAACTATCTAAAGAAAATTGCTATGAATGAGCTATCGAAAGGAACGTGCTGTGGGTGACCTATTTAAAGCACATTATTATTAATAAACTATATTTTTAAAATCTCTATGAATGAACTATCCAGAGAAAATGACTATAAAAGAAAGAAATACGAAGAAAATCACTATAAATGGAATCTCGAAAGATAATTGCTATGAATGAATTATATAAAGAAAATTACTATGAATATACAATCTAAGGAAAATTACTATGAATGAACTATCGACAGACAATTGCTTTGAATGAACTACCTAAAGATAGAAAATATTTATGAAAGAACTACCATGATTACTATGAATGAACTTATTTGTTGTTTTTGTTGTTTGTTGGTCGTTTTTCTTTGGGTTTTTTTCATTTGTTTGTTTGTTTATTTGTTAAGGGAGGGAGCCTAACGAACAGTCGCGACTGTATACATGGGACGTTAGAAAACCATTCAGACATTCTAGATGAAATTACCGACAGATTAAGATAGCAAGAATGCGCGAAGATCATATTTATTATATAGCTAATCCTACTTTTTGCGTTTGAATACAACATGGACATACAAGCGCCATCGACATAAAAAGCAGGGGTATTTTTATAATCTTGCACCGCCCTTCAGAGAATAAGAGTTTGTTTTGTTTTTAAGGATTGAGAGTAGTATTGAGGCATGTCGTAAAAAACTGAAAGTGCACTATAACACTGTAAAAATGGATGTTAGCCAATTGTTATGCTATTTGTCCATTTATAATTTCAGGTCATTCCTTTACGCCACCATAGGCGTAGCAGTTGGCCACGAGTTTACCCATGCATTCGACAATTCTGGCAGGATGTTTGATAAAGACGGCAATCTAGGCAAGCAGCAATGGACGACGGACACTTCACGCCTCTATAGAGATCACGCCAAATGTATGGAAGAACAGTACAGCGAGTACTCTCTCCAAGGCGTTCACGTAAGTAGGGAGAAAAATTTTAAAACCCCAAAAAAGGTTTTTTAAATTTTGACCAGAAAACTCGTCCTTCAAATATAAATCGGTTAAAAATGACACTCATCTTGTCAAAAATTCCCAAACTTGGGACCATCTATAGATAGACATCACTCAGATCTCTTGTTATTTTGTGTATTGGTACGTTATATTGTGGGTTTTATTTATTTATTTATTTATTTATCTATTTTTGTTTTTTTTTTAATACACGCACAGCATCAGTAGAAGGAACGAAATAATTGACGTAACTCAAATCTTTGTCATTATCTTTACCAGCCATTTTTATGAGTAATTCTCACTACATTGTATTAATCAGACTACAAACGTTTAAGGTTACGCATTGTTTTATGTGTTGGTACTTTATATCCGGCTAGCGGATGTTATGAGGGTTTTTTTAAATAAACGCATAGCATTAATACGTTAACGAAGGCTACGGACGGAGTCAGTTGTATTTTACAACAAAGACAACGCTGTTATCAGTCAGTTTCTCATTCTACACCTGAGAATAATGAGGGAATTAAGTAAATAGTCTTTTCCAAGGACTCAAATTTTCAAGATTTTGGAGTTGAGGAAATAACTCTCACTTTCCTCAATAAAGGTATTTATTTTAACTCAATTTTCATAAATTTGGCATAGAATCAAATTTTGAGCGTCACTCCGATTTTATACCATCTTGGCACGATTGATGACATCTTCTTCTTCTTCTTCTTCTTCTTCTTCTTCTTCTTCTTCTTCTTCTTCTTCTTCTTCTTCTTCTTCTTCTTCTTCTTCTTCTTCTTCTTCTTCTTCTTCTTCGTTCTACCTCAAATTGCCTTCAATTTTGAATGTCTAGGTGAAGGAATGCCATTGTCTTCCTCAGCTCTATCAGGGCCCATGCAGTTTAGTCTCCATAGGTGTGGGACCGAGCCAAAATATATTTTGCTGTCATGTTGCATACCTTGGACAGGTTTGGTGTATACGGTGGGCGTGATCGGTGACGTGTTTTGTCATATTTCTCCTACAGGTAAATGGCAAGACGACACTGAATGAAAACATTGCTGACAACGGAGCCGTAAGGCTGGCTTATAATGCTTTTCTCAAGGACAAGCACAAAGAGACCATAACACTCCCCGCACTCAACTTGTCGGCGAATCAAATGTATTTCCTGGGATACGCTCAGGTAAGGACTGAAATAACGAGCTTTTATATAGCGTAATCGCCACTAAGTTATAATCTCAACAAAAAAAAGTTCGCCAACAGCAACACCTAAATTATTCCTTTCGAGAGATATAGGGTTGTTACAAGTCAGGTACCTATTTACACTTGAATGGAGCCTTAAAGAGCCTTTTACATGGACCCAGCAAGACGCCAACCACAGCTGGACTTGAACCAATCTGAAGGCGAGTGTCAAACCTCACCTCACCTCACATCAACTCACCTCATTCCCGTGAGCGAGGTAGAGGTAGAGGAGACATGAGGGATGTATTTGCAGTAAGGGCCCACCTGCCAGACCACTTGACCACAAAGCCGCACATCGAACGTCCTATACTGTCAAATATTGATCGTTTTACATTTCGGTCAAAATCTGAAAAGATAGTATAATGTGGTAATTAATAATAGGTCATCTCCTGTTCTATAGCGACCTATCCAAAATAAGCAACCACAAGAAAGCATGCTATAAAGCAGTAAGTATATGATTTGTGAAATTATCATGAAATACTTTGAGAAATGAAACGATTTCTAAGCTTCTTGAAAACCACAGTTCTGCTTGAGAACTGCACAGGTGAAAGAAGCGAATTCCAAACAGTTGGGTCATATATGTCAAACGATCAATCACCGAAAGATTTCGATTTTGTTTTGGGTATTGGTAGCAGATTTAGATCTTGTAATCTCAGTATGCTTGTTGCTCGTATGGGGTAATTAATTGTTTTTTTTTATATGCTGGGCAGTTCCATCAAAATTATTAAAAGAAAAAAAAATGACAATTCTGTATTCAATTCTGAATTTAACTTGAAGCCAAAGAAGAGCGCGGAGCATATGAGTAGGACCGTGGAAAATTATTATTCTTACACCAATTTGGCCGCCCTGTTCTAAACTCTCTGAAGTTTATTTATATTCACATCTGGAAGGCCTACAAACAAAGGGTTACTATAGTCAAGGCGGACTAAGATCAATGATGATACTGCTGTTCTGATTGCGTCAACAGGTAACAATGGTTTTGTAAAATTCGTCTGATTTTAAAAGTGATTATTTCCACTTTTTGGTCGATATGTTAATTCATGGAGAAGTTGTGATCTAAAATACATAGATTCTCTGCTTTAACTTGTTAAATGCCTAATTTCGGGAAAGACACGCGAGGTCCCAGGTTTGAGAGTTTTGGCCAAGATGAGGGTCATTTAAATCGATCGATATTTGATGACTTATTTGGCAAAATGTTTTAAAATGTCCTACCAGAGTAGGGCAGTTAACTGGTTGGCTAAAACCTAAATGTCAATAATCTCTATGATTAAATAGAATATTAATTGATTTAAACATCGACTGTGACGCAATCAAAAGAATTCCAGTCTTGTTGTAATTCAGCTTTAGCTTCTTGGTCAACATCAATTTAATGGATCTACAACAGTGCTCCATGTCTGCAATCACAAGTTTGAGATCAGAGAGAGGGCCTCTTTATATTATATTTCTACATCACCAGCATACATTTTGTAGTAATTCATACCATTGGAGCTAATGACTGTGAAATATGTGCAATATGGGACCAAGAAAGATCCTTGAGGGACCCCCAACTCTAAAGGGAGATTTTCCGTTTACTCTCACCTCGAGAGTCCTGTTACAAAGATCTGAACCAGGATAAAACCTTGACAGATATGCCAAAATTCGTATTTTTGTTGTAACACGCCTGGCAGGCAGAGGTGTGTCTTTGTGCTCCAACAATATACTAGAGCATCGCGAGGCCACATCACTGAGAGTGTGGTTTTAAGAAATGTCAGTGATGTGCTTTTATCTTGTGATGATCATAATGTGATATTTTGCATCACGTACTCAGTGATAAAATTGGCGCTCAATTTGTCAACAAATCTTAAACCCGAGAATTCCTGAAATGGAAAAACCGAAACGTCAGCCATGATCCGTGTTTTGAATTACTGAAGCTTTGCATAATCTACACACTATTTTCTTCTTGATGCATAGCTTCCGACATAAAATTTACGTTTTCCTTTTAATGCCTTATTTAATTCCATTTTAAAAACTGCAATACAATAGCAGAAGGAAAACAGGAAAAGAAATGCAATTCATAATCTAAGCCAAATCAGCCTCCCGAGGTCGGCAAAGCAGGTAGCACAAACTACCCTACTCAATATATATTATACGTAAATTAATAATGGTCTTATACAGTGACGGATATTTTAGAGTACATTTGCAAAAGGGGCTCTGAACAGGTGCATTGGTATATGTAATTCAATTCAGTGGGAGAATAGATTATCATAACAGACGAGAGGCGAAACAATGGAAATGCGCGATACACATGCTGCTAAGTCGCATTTTCATAATTCAGAGATATCTTCATTTTTTTGGCATTTAATAAAGAGTAAAATACTTGGCTTGTTTGCCGAAAAGAGGGATACCCTGAGCGTTTTTAAGCTTTAATTTTTTGTTGTTGACTTTATGGCGACCAAAAAATAGAACCCCAAATAACCACGCCTCTCGGACTGTCGTCATAATGTAAATAATGGCATTGATTAGTAAACATAACAATCTACACAGGTTGTACTAACGATGGTTTGTCTGTGTTTAAGTAATATACCCACATTGTCCACCAGCTTGATCAATAGAATAAACACAGAAACAATGTTTAAACTTAAACATTTAAAATATATGATCGAGTAAATTGTGTGATAACTCATCACCCATTTGGCAGAATAAAAACAATAACAATGATCAGAGAGAGGTCAATTTCATTCACGTTATTGTTTATTAACAAACTAACCATGCTCAGCAGAGCACCTGTGCTTGAAGGTGTGCCATAAACTCTATGTCTTGAATGGTCAAAAATCTACTGGTTAATTAGTTGAGTGTGTTATCTCATTTTCTATGTGGATGTTACAATAATTGTTGAAAGTCACCTCCTCAACCGTACATGATATATCTTTTGGTCTATTTTATCTAATAAGGTTTATGAACTATAATGAATCTTAGTGGTTTTACTCTATTGACCTATCATTATCGTCTCCCAGATAATGTGTGCTATTTTCACTCCCGAATATGAAATAGATTCCATCTCTACAGATGAACACACTTATCCAATGTACAGGTAAGTGCCGAATGGCTATCACCAGTAGGAAGAAGCCCAGAAACAATGAATAACGTCGGTATCACAGTTTTTGTGTGTCAGTTGGAGGAGTGCTCGCAAAGGGACCAGGATCGATCCCAGGTGCAGTCGAGATTTTTTTTTCTGACCTCCTTTGTCGGCGACCAACAGTGAATGGGTAGCTGTCTGTGACATCAGGTGGAAAGTACTTTGCGATGGACTGGCGTCTTATCCAAAGAGTAGCAAGCAATTGCTATTGTCCGAATCGTCCTTGGTGTTTCATTCAGTCATCGTTTACGTTTATCTGTCTTCGTTTAATAAATTGAAACTTCAATTTCATTTCCTATTGTTACGTGGTTTATTGGGTACAATCAGTGTAGTTTGTGTGAAATAGCAAAAGCGGTAACAAAATCTTATTTCTTGCCTTTTCAACTCAAAAATCATTATTTGACATCTTTCTCGGACTGCACCGGCATAATACCGTTTTGAGACGATGGGTCACATTTAAGAAGAAATAAATGCCTCCATGTTTTCGTTTTTTAGATTTCAAAGAATGTAAATTAATGCCTTTTTTTCAGACCATTTTGACTAGAACCCATTAGGAAATAATACCAGATTGATCCGCGGAGTCGGGTATTACTAAATTCATTGAGTTTCTCACTTTTATTTGTCTTCCCACCGTACAGAGTCAAGGGTGTCTATCAAAACATGCCAGAATTTTTAGACGTTTTCAAATGTCGAAAAGACCAAGTCGAAAAGCCAATACATAAAGTCTGCCGAGTTTGGTGATGACGTCAAGTTGGAGGTCAAGGTCACAAAGCGATCACATGATATGAAAGTCACGAGCTGTTGAAAAGATGATGGCGTATTATGCATTTGTTGATTCAAATGTCCATTTTTTATTTTTTATTTTTGTTGTTGTTGTTGTTGTGGATGTTCTGTCTTTTATATTTAACCAGTTAACTGCCGTACTCATGAAAACATTGCCCATCCTTCAAATATCAATCGATTTAAATGACCCTAGTCTTTGCAAAGACCTCAAACCTGGGACCTCTTGAGGTCCACAACCTGTCTAACGGCAGCCACATTAAATTTGGGGACTAGCGGCTTGCACACTCCTCGCGAGGTCACAGGTTTGAGAGTTGTTGCCAAGACGAGGGTCATTCAAATCAATTTATATAATTTGAGGGACGAGCTTTCTGACCAAATTATGTTTAAATACTTGTTTTTAAGACGAAAGAGTGAAAATGGAGAGACAAATAAACGTGGAAAACAAATAAAATATAATGCAAAAAAACATTTGTCGTCTGTACTCAATGCTGGTTGGAGTATGAATGAAATGTTAGCGTGGCGTGGGTAAACGACAAAAAGTTTTTTGTTTTCCACGTTTATTTGTGTATTGTTGTGCTGACGAAGGGTTTGTACCCGAAACGTCCATTGTCTGTTTTGTTCCCATACGAAGCCTCTCCATTTTCACTCTTTCGTTAGTATTTTACGATCACCGGCTTCAGGCAGCCCTACCGTTTTCTATTTTTCCGTGTTTTTACAGAGTACGGTAGTTAATTCGCTCATCAAAGTTTAAAGAAAGAAAGATAACCAAGAAGATTTAGCTTCGCCCCGTAACCTAAACGACTCAAGCTTGAGGAACCGCTTTCGGTTTATTTTGTTCTGCTTTATTCTCTTCTTTATTTGTTCGTTTACTTTTGGCTATTTTTTTTTTATTTTTTTTTTTGAGGGGGAGGGGGTATTTTTGTTTTCTTTATTTTTTTCTGTTCATGTTTTCATTAAACTAGACTATTAATTGTATGTGCATGTGTTGTGTTGTGTGTGTGTATGTGTGCGTGCGCGCTCGCTTTGGCGTGCATGTATTAATATGTTTCTTTTTTTTTTAACTCTTAGAATTTACTTGATAGTTATATAGATAAATCATCAATACCCACCCAACAAATTATTTTTAATGAATGTTGATGTAAATCTTATTATCTCATAAACAGAGCGAATCAAATTTGTCGGAAATCGTTTTTTAAAAACTTGAGCTTTATATAGATCAATATCCACTGAACGTGCTCAAATCGCTGTACAAAGGGCCCAAGACCAACAACAATACGTAACATGTAGAACAAGACAATACGCCTGTCAGGCGATATTACAATTCTTTTTTCCGACAGAGACATAGCAACGCTGTTAACGGTCAGGTACCCATTTTTACCTGAGTATGGTGAGAGAATGTGAGTAAAGAGTTTCCAATGACCTTCTGATCGGAAAGCTAGTCTAATACCACAAGACCACATAACCGAACATGCATGTGTAATAATAATCTGACATAAAGAATATAACGCCAAAACACCCTGATAATTTTAACTCCGTTTTTAGATTATTGAAAGACTATCATAGAAGAAATCTGGGTGGGGTTCCCTACCTCCACAGTGGGCAGGGAGGTACTTACCGTGTCTTCTATCCCCTTTAGGCTGTTTTCCAACATGCTTTCTGTCTTTGTCTTGGTATGAGATTGCTTGGTTTTTTCCTGGCCGTGGTCGGATGTCCTGACTGAGAGGGACACAGTCAAATGTAGAGTTAGTTTTGGGAGATGATATTTTTTTCCTTGTAAATCATCTCTCTGTTATGAACTGTATTATGTTTGTTTACGTGTTATATATAATTTGTAAACATTTGAGTGTGTTCCTCTTAGTGGGGGGCCTGTGCTTGTGTCTGGATGAGACTTTTAGGTGATCTCAAACGAAGTACTTTGATGGTTTGCTCTTGGAATCTACATCTGTTTCCTATTTGAACCAATTCCCCTTTGTCTTACCTTTTCTTGGGTGCTTTAATTGTAATTCTAGAACTTTTTACTTTTCCATTTTCTTCCTTTTTACTGGCGCTGATATGACCTTAATGTGTTGCAAGCGCCGTAAAACCCTTAAAAACAAAACAAATCATAGAAGAAATGGTAAAATTAAATAAACTTTGTTCTCAATGGATGAATAGAATGAATATAATATATAAATGCATATTAATATGTGAATGCTTTGGGGCTTTCTTTCATCAAATCTTTATTGTCCCACATTCATCATTGGAATCTAAATATCAATGAGAAAATAGATTAGAAGGTTAAATGCAATGTACAAAGCTGCATCATTTGTCTTAGTAAATTAGATTAAATCTTTTCTTCTAATCTGATATTGTTTGTTACTTCTTTAGGCTTTAAGCAATAGCATTGGCATTTGATGCTAAACCATGCTACAACTCATTGACATTCAAGTTTTGTTTCTGTTGTTGTTTTCTTTTTTTGTTTATTGTTTGTTTGTTTTGCTTTTTTGTTTGTTTGTTGTTTTTATGGGGGGCTGTTTTGTTTTGTTTTGTTTTTGTTCTTTGGGTTTTGTTTTTGTTTCCTTGTTTTGTTTTTATTTGTGGTTGTTTGCTGGTTTATTACTTTATTAATTTATTTTTTTTATTTGTTTTTTTTGGGGGTTTTTTGGGGGTTTTTTTTTGTTTGTTTTTTGTTTTTTGTTTTTGTTGGGGTTTTTTTTTTAGTTTGTTTGGTTTCGTTTTGTTTTTGTTTTTTTTTGTTGTTGGGGTTTTTTGTTTGGTTTTCTTTTATTTATTAATTAATTTATTTATTTTTGGTAAATGCATTAAAAGACCAGATAATTTACTTTTGGATGACTATGTCAATTCAAAGTCTTCAGATTTTCATCTCTACGCAGTATTACACCACTGATTAAACTTTCAAAGATTTTGATTCCGTTGTGAACTATCAGATATCAGTCATAGAACCACCGTCCTAATCACCACATGAAGCATGTACTGTGTATTCAAAAACCTGTGGAGCATCGTATTTTTATCTTCATTCCTTTGAATCCACACTTATTTTCCCATTAACCAGTCCCCATTGTCCCCTTTAACTTATTTTTTCTTGGGCGCCTTTAAATGTAAATCTTGAAACCCATCTTCTTCCTTTTTACTGGCGCTGATATGACCTAAAAGTGTTCCTAAAAGCAATTACCATCAAGACATTGAGAATGCTTACTTTCAGTCCTTTTTTCTTCCTTTTTACTGGCGCTGATATGACCTAAAAGTGTTTCTAAAAGCAATTACCATCAAGACATTGAGAATGCTTACTTTCAGTCCTTTTTCATAATATAATTGATTTATCATAATCGGATTATTGTCTCTATACAACTAATTGCAGGGAGGCACTTACTCTGTCTTCTACCCTATACCTCTTTTCCAACATGCTTTCTGTCTTTGTCTTGGAATTTTCTGTTTTGTAAATCATATCTCTGTTATGCACTGTATTAGGTTTTGCTTACATATTATTATTATTATTATTATTATTATTATTATTATTATTATTATTATTATTATTATTATATGTGATTTGTAACCATTTGAATGGATTCCTCTTTGTTAGGACCTGTGCTTGTGTCTGGATGAGACTTTTAGGTGATCTCAAACTAAGTACTTTGATAGTGTGCTCTTGGAATCTACATCTGTTTCCTATTTGAACCAATTCTCTTTTGGCTTACCTTTACTTGGGTGCTCTAATTGTAATTCTAGAACTTTTTACTATCCCAATTTCTTCATTTTATTGGCGCTGATATGAGCTTAATGCGTTACAAGCGCCGTAAAACCCTTAAAAACAAAAACAGACTTTTAGATGATCTCAAACTAAGTACTTTGATAAGGTGCTCTTGAAATTTACATCTGTTTCGTATTTGAACAAAGTCCCCTTTGTCTTACCTTTTCATGGGTTCTTTAATTATAATTATAATTCTAGAATTTAGTAGCCTACAATCCCATTTTCTTCCTTTTTACTGGCGCTGATATGACCTTAACGTGTTGCAAGCGCCGTAGAACCCTTAAAAACAACAACAACAAAAACAAATTAACTGTAGTGGGTGTGACATCGGCCCCTTAGACTTAAGAGTTTTTCTTCACAGATAGAGTCAGTCAGCTGAATGAATTTGTTTGTAAAAGATTGTATGTTTTCCCTGTAACTCATTTCTTTAATAAGTCAGAACCGTTTGGTAGTACCATCGCAAGTGCCATTAGTATCATTATACTTGCGTATTTCCACTTCTTTTTTGTTTACGATTTATTATGTCATTGATATAAAGAGACATATTATGAAATACTTTTTTCCTTGCTTTTATTTTATTTATTTTTGTAGTTTGGTGTTTCTTTTTTATTAATAAGAAATTACAAATAATTGACGGCGCTAGTGTATGAGCCTTTGTCATTAGAATATTATTATACTAATACTGATTAGATATTACTAAAAAAAATCAAGCGGATCCTAACACTTCTTTTTCTTACTATATGTTTGTGTGTGTGAGTGTGTTTGTGTGTGGGGGGGGGGGGGGGGGGGGCGGATGTGGATTAGTGTGGGTGTAAGAGATAGAGAGGGAGAGAGAGAGAGAGAGAGAGAATGTGTGTCTGTAGTCTTTTTCGTCAATGCTATTTTCTTTATTATTTTTTTTTCTCATCTCCATTTTAAATAAACACTTTTCTGATCTCACAACTTTGTTCAGCTGGAGATTTTAAAACGAATTGTAAATAAATACACATTTGTGCCTTAAAGTTTTGTGTGTTCGCTTTTGTTTTGTTTTGAAAAGCATTTTCTTTCTTTTTTTTTTAAAGGGCGCTTGAATTCCCCTGAGCCCGGAGGAAATTTTTGTCTCTTGAGCTGGTCACTTAGTGTGTCTTCTATATCTACCCCTATATCTGTTTTCCAATTTGCTTTCTCTCTTTGTCTTGGAATGTGATTCCTTGGTTTGTCCTATCTCTTGTCAGAGTCCTTGGCTGGGAGGGAAACAGTCAAATGTATAGTTAAAGGTTTGGGAGATTCTGGGTTGTTTTTTTCCCTTGTAAATGACCTTTCTGCTACTGGGTGGGTATCCTGCCTCCCGTAGGGGGCAAGGTGGCACTTACTGTTCTTCTATCCCCTTATATCTGTTTTCCAATTTGCTTTCTGTCTTTGTCTTTGAATGAGATTACTTTGTTTTGCCCTGGTCGTGGCCGTTGTGCGTGGCTGTTATTGTTTTGGGAGATGATATTTTTTCCTTGTAATTCATCTCTCTGTTATAAACACAACAACACACATATGTTACAGTGAATGACATAATCAGTCGGATGGTGAAAAGGTTTGAACTGAGATATTGCCAAGTTTAGTTAGAAGGTCTATTTTTATCCAAAATGAGTTCTTCTCATAAATGATTAAATCAACCCTTTTTGTACATCTTTCGGAAATATCAAAGCTTAATTTCACTTCTAAATATTTTTACTGCAATCAAGTTGAAAAAGTATGAGATTTGAGAAAAGTTGCTGGATACCTTTGCCATACATCTGACCATAACTTCATGAAAAATCACCCGATTTACTTCAAATAAAGATTAAAATGCTCTGGGGAGTATATTGTTTCAGAAAATGAAAAGAAATGGAAATCCAAAATGTTCACATTCCGACTGACTATGTCATGCACTGACACACACACACACACACATATATATATATATATATATATATATATATATATATATATATATATATATATATATATATATATATAATATATATATATATATATATATATATATATGTGTGTATTATTGTGTTTATTTTGAATGTATAATGTAAGCATGTGAGTGCATTCCTCTTAGTGGGATCTTGTGCTGGTGTCTGGTGAGACATTTAGGTGATCTCAAACTAAATACATCTGTTCCCTATTTGAACCATTCCCCTTTGTCTTACTTTTTCCTCAAGTCCTTTTAATTGTACATCTAGAATCTTTTCACTATCCAATTTTCTATTTTTTACTGGCCCTGATATAACCTAAATATATTGCAAGCTCCGTAAAACCCTTAAAAACAAATACAAAACAACGATCTCTCTATTATATATTGTAATTTTGATATTTGTTGGTTTAAATAAAGGAGATTTATGATTAGTAAACATTTGACTGTATTCCTCTTAGTGTGATCCTGTTTTAGGTGATCTCAAGCTGAGAACACTGATAATTTGCTCTTGGAATCTACAGACTTATTATGTTCTTTTTTTAACCAGTCCTCTTACATTTTATCGTGATTTGACCGTAAACGTATAATTTTGTTACTATCCCAGTTTCTTCCTGTTTACTGGCGCTGAAATGACCTAAAAGTTAAAATAAACAATATTTTAACTCTTACATCAGGTAAACTATCTTTTCGTTTCTATTTATGATCAATTTGGCTTTTAGTTTTTCCTTCATGAGATTGATTGCTCTTGTTCCCTCTTTCCCCATTGTTCTTTTCCTTCCTTTATTTACATTTCTGTTCCTTGCATTAAAGTCACCCATAACAATAGAGAAGTCATGGCGGGGAATCTACGGAAGCGTTGATCTCGTACTCTCATAAAAGTCACCCTTGTCTTCATCTGCACCTTCTTCAATTGAGGCATAGCACGTTGATATATACAGTTTCGTATATCTTGAGTTGTGACGTAAATAAAGCAGTCTTGGGTTGATTGGGTTCCATTCAATTAAAATGTCAGCATGCTTTTTTGGTATTATAAGTGCATCTTTATGCGGCTATGTGGTCTTGTGGTATGACACTCGCTTTCAAATCGGAAGGTCCTGGGTTCGAGTCACGCTCGGCGCATAGTTGAGTACTTGGAAAAGGCTCTCTACGCACATTCTCTCACCGTACTCGGGTTAAAATGAGTACTTGGCCGTTAGCAGCGTTGGCTCTGTCCGAAAAAAAATTGTAATATCGCCTGACAGGCGTCATGTCCCGCCCTACATGATAAGTGTTGCTGTTGGCCAGGGACCCTTTGTAAAGCGCTTTGAGCACGTTTAGTGGATATTGCGCTACATGAAAAAGCTCAATTTTTAAAAAGCTCAAAGCTCAACTCCATCTCTCTGCTGGTCATCTGATCTTCCTGACCAAACTATAGTCGCTCCATTTCCCAGTAGTTTTCTCCCAAACCCAGTCCAGCGAGATTCAGATATGCCGAGAAGATGCAGTTTGTATTGATGAAGTTCATTCTGTACTTTGGCCAGTTTTCCAGATTGAAATAATGTTCTGACATTCATTCTAACAGGCAATATTAGTCTTCTATTTTGGTGCAGACTACCTGTGGGGCTGAACGTATCCTTTTAGCTTTGGCCTCCAGTCCTCAACAAGCCAGTAACTTGGTCTGCTACTCTGCTGCCAACAGATATGGATTTGTTATTAGAAGATAGTTTAGAAACTTGCTTTTTTCCGAGAATGGATTGTCGGCACAAAACTGAACCTCTACCCGTGGGTAAGTATGTCAAACTTAGTGTGGTTCCTCTCACTTTCGACCTGTCCGGTCTTGGATATGTTATTAGTAGATAGTTTAGAAACTTGCTTTTTTCCGAGAATGGATTGTCGGTACAAAACTGAACCTCTACCCGTGGATAAGTATGTCAAACTTAGTGTGGTTCCTCTCACTTTCGACCAGTCCGGTAATGGGTAACCTAACGGACATAGCTCGCCTGAGCGCTGAGACACGCTCGCCCTCCGACCACTGCAATCGGAGTGTATTTTTTTTTTTGTGTGTATATATATATATATATATAATATATATATATATATATTATATATATATATATTATATATATATTATATATATAAAATCAATGTTTATCTTACGACCCTGGTTTATCTTACGACCCTGAGCGACTCTCACAGCACGGTCCTGAGCAAAAGAAGAGTATGGGGCACAACTCTTGATTTAACTTGATAATGTTATTTCTGTTACGGTTATTTCCCTTTATTAATCGAAGTATGGCTCTGCAAGAATAACATCTGTTTTCCAAGAAGAAAAAAAAAAATCAATTGCATCTCGCTTGTCCAATTTCTTTTTCTTTTTTCTTTTTTTTTTCTTTTTGATGCGGAATGGGATTCTATTCTGACAACGCCGCCATTAAGCACCTAAATAGCTACTAATCGGAAAAGCGGAACTTCTGTTATAGAATTCTTACTTGAAAGGAAACAAAAGAAAGGTTTCGAGGTTATATTTTATCTACTTCTCTACTATTTAGAGGTTACATAAAAGGCTGCATCTCTCATAGAGACGGCTTATGCTGTTAAAATGTGGGACTATTGGACAAAATATATAAAATGCAGATATCTATGAAATAAAAACGTCCGTCTCCCTGTTTCAAGCGTGCATTAGACTCACCCAAAAATTATTCTACACCTTCAGTTTTGAGGAAAACCCGATTTTACTGTAGAAAAGCAACAACAAAAAACAAACAAAAAAACATGAGGCATCCCTGTCATCCTTTTTTTAATATGAAAAAGCAGTTCAGGAAATATTCACCTCGGCAACACATCGGATTTTTGGCTAAAAAAAACTCGTCCTTTAAATATCGATCGAAGTAAATGAAGTTCCGGGTTTGATTTGAGAATTTTTGCCAAGATGAGGGTCATTTAATTCTATCGATATTTGAAGGACGAGTTTTCTGGACATAGATATGGGTTTGTTGTTTTTTTTCAAAGTACGGCAGAATTATGATATTCTACTTTATTTTAACTAGTTAACTGCCGTACATTTCGTGAAGTCCCGGGTTTGAGACTTAATGTCAAGATGAGGAACATTTAAATCGATCGATATTTGAAAGACGAGTTTTCTGGCCAAAAGTTTTGGATTCGTTACATTCCAGAGCTCGGCAGTGAACTAGACGTCGAGTAAAAGTTTGATATCGATTAAAATTGGTGTAGGAGATTCTCAACTCTATCTTACGTGCAAAAAATAACTTTGACTCACTAAAGCATTGGTGCACTACTGGCCAAAAAGGTCTTTTGGACAAAATGCATCTTTTCAATTGGTCAAGAAAAGAAATACTTCGTATTATAGTCGGGCGATTGAAGTCTCGAACTCCCAACTTGTCAAATTGATTATTCAATCGAGAATTTGACATCCTTAACAACATACACCTCGATTAATCAACATCGATAACATTCTCTCATCATCATCATCATCATCATCATTATTATTATTATTATTATTATTATTATTATTATTATTATTATTATTATTATTATTATTATTATTATCATTATATATATATGTGTGTGTGTGTGTGTGTGTGTGTGTGTGTGTGTGTGTGTGTGTCTAGGACTCGTGCATTGTTCTTACAATATGGATTATTATGATTGTTTTAATCATTCACATGTGACAAACACGAGGGAAAGTAAGTTTAAGATATTTGTTGAATGGTGTAATTCATCTATAAGGGAAAATAAGTTAATTCAAAGAACTGTGGCAAATTGTAATAATCTTAAGTTTGAGACAAAAAATGATAATTCAATTAATATTTTTAAGATTGCCATTAATAAAGAACTTACAAACATAATATTTGATTTTGATGAATAGTCTAACATGACATTGGATATTATTGCATTTTGTATATCAATTATTTGAAACTCTCGAATGTATAAAGTTTGACATGCCAAATGAATGCAAATAGAGTTAATTATACTACGTATATTTACCATGACACTTATTTATGTATGCAATATTTAATTATCAATTAACATTGAATGTTGTTTAAATAATAATGATAAGTTGTATCTATGCATAAAAGTTACACACAGCAATTAAATGTTTTTAGAACCTATTAGCTCTTAAACGGTACGATACTATATTATTATTATTGTTATTATTATTATTATTATTATTATTATTATTATTATTATTATTATTATTATTATTATTATTTTTATTATTATTATTATTATTATTATTATTATTATTATATTATTATTATTATTATTATTATTATATATTATTATTATTTATTATTATTATTATTTATTATTTATCATTATTGTTTTCATTATTATCATTATCATAGATATCATTACTGCTGTCATAAATATTATCATAATTGTCATTAAGTGTATCAATATTATCATTGCCGTCATTATTGTTACGTACATCATTGCATATCTTCCATTTATATTATTATGATGTGTCTGTGTACCCCATTAACCCCCCTACGGACTCTGTCTCATTCAAAAACAATTTCCACCCAAAACATCGTATCTGCGAAACACTAAACAGACCTTTCGCGTATCCAATTATTCCTTTATTAGATTCCGGCCCGATCTGTGTCACAGAGGAAAAAATTAAAACTGTCAGGATAAAATTTATTATGACCATTTAATCGCTATTAGACTATCCTGGGCCCATCCCATCTTCCCACCCATCTCCCCCTCAATCCCACCCCCTCCCCCCCTTTACGCCTCTTCCTATCTCCTCTTCCTCTATCTTCTCTTCCTTCTTCCTCTCTTCTTCTTCCTTCTTCCTTCTTCCCCTCCTTCTTCTTCTTCCCTCTCTCTCTTCTTCTCTCTCTTCTTCTTCTTCCTCTTCTTCTTCTCTCTCTCCTCCTCCTCCTCCTTCTCTTCTTCTTCTTCTTCCTTCTTCTTTCTTCTTCTTCTCTTCTTCTTCTTCTTCTTCTTCTTCTTCTCTTCTTCTTCTTCCTTCTTCTTCTCTTCTTCTTCTCTTCTTCTCTTCTTCTTCCTCCTTCTCTCATCCTCTCCTCTCCCTCCATCCTCCCTCCCTCCATTCTCGATTCTCCTCTCTTGATTAAAATGAGATATTGGTAGATCTTAAACACAAAAGAGAAACAGACAATCTTTACGGACTGATAATGTATGTTTATCAATTTACGATTTTTATATGTGTGTCTGTGTGCGTATGCGTATATGTGTGTGTAAACAGTAAACACACGAATTCGTCATATCATAGTGTTCTGTAATATATGAAAATGTCATCTACAAAAGTAGATAAATTTCTCAAATTGGAGTTGTTTTTCCTTTGAGAGATAGATAATGACTGGGGTTCCCAGTGTAGCATATTAGAAGTCAATTATCTGCCGTATTCGCGTGTATAATTTTGTGTTAAAGCGTATTAATGCCAGTGTTTGTTGTTCGTGGTGTCAATCACGATCCCATTTCATGGTTTGTTTTTATCGTTATAATTATAATTATTGCTCTATTTATCAACATTTATTTTATTCTCTTGTCGAGCTTTTTCCTTTTTTCCTTTATTTAATTTCAATGTTTCATTGTTTTCTTCCTTTTTAAAAGTTGTGTTTGTTTTACTTTTGTTTTGTTTGTTTTGTTTTGTCTTGTATTTGTTTTCAGTTTTAAAATGTTGTTTGCTTTATTGTTGGCTGTTTTGTTTTGTTTGTTTGTTTTTGGTTTGTTTTTTTGTGATTGTATATTTTGGGGGTTTTTTCTTTCTTTTTTCTTTGTTTGTATTTTTTTTGTTGGGGTTTGTTTGTTTTTTTTTGTTCTTTTTTTTTTTTTTTTTTTTTTTGTTGTTTTTTTTTTTTTTTTTTTTTGGGGGGGGGGGGTTTCGTTTTTTGGGTGTGTGGGGTGGGAGGGGCATATGGGGTATCTTTTTTAAAATTTTTTAAAAATCTATTTGTGTGGTCTGTTTTGTTTCCGAGTTATTTGGGCAGGGTAGGTTGGTGTTTTAATGTTTTTCTTTATATAAATAATAATATATATATTATATTATATATATTATATATATATATATATATATATAATATTCCTTTTGATTGGAATAAAGATTGCTCTCGGATCATCGTAGACCATCATAGAAGCATTATCCTTACTCTTTGCTCTAGTAGAGTTAATAACGCCATCTGATCTGAATCATTACCAGAGATTCCAATGTCAAATTGTGAGAGGCAGTCCAAAGGACCGAATCCCCGCGTCCAGTTGTGGTTTCCGAACATGGCAGAAGCTTCTGATGGTTTCACCATTCAATGCTATGACGATTTATCCAGTCAGCAAATAGTTTCCCGAAATCATGTACTCTCGCGAATCCGTCAGGCAGCTGCATCATACCAAGACTTAGACAGACCTCGCGAGGCCCCGAGTTTGAAAGATTTTGCCAAAATGAGATCATTTAAATCGATCGATATTTATTGAAGGATGAGGGTTTTTAAATTTGACCAGAAAACTGTCCTTTTAATATCAATCGATTTAAGTGACCCTCATCTTGACAAAAACTCTCAAACCTGGGACTTCGTTAAATCCAGAGTAGGACAGTTAACTGGATTAAATCACATTAATTCACCCAATGATATTTACTCGTTGATTCACCTCACTCTCCTGACCGCGTCGATCGTAGATGAGAACTAATAGCTGATCCTGCAGCCATTTGGCGCCATTCATATATGTTTTCTGCCTTGGGGATGAGAATTGGGACTGCCCATTCTTGTCCATTCTGTGATGTTGTCGATCAAGTTCTTGTTTTGTCGACCTCTTCTCTCGCCTTCCAATGTGCCTTGTAACAACCAGACGATTGTATGCCAAAAACCAGATGTTTTTAAACACTACTATATTGACATATACACCGAGACCAGATTAAAAGTAAAACTCGTTATGTCCAGTTTTTAACCATCGATATATTTTACACAAAATTGTTATCATTTTATAATTCTGACATATCGACCTACACAAAAATAAAGAATACAAGTAAACTCGTTATGTCCGGATTTGATTACTTACACAAATGCACATATTGCCAAGACAAAATTTAAGAATAAATTTTCTACCATACTTTGCAAAAGAGGCAATTATTTAAAAAGGATCTGAAGGAAATAACTTTAGCCATGACTACGGACTTTGTTCTGATTGGTCGCTGACAGGAGACGAGACCTGCTCTTCCCGCGTTTTAGAAATAGTGGTTGCAGTCATGACACAAAGCGTTTGTCCCTAACTCTCTCCTTACCAATCATTTTCCCAAGAGCTGCAGGCTTACCCAGCTGAAAAAAAATTGCTTTTGAAAAGTAAAATGCTTTACTCGAAGACACAATGCTTAGGTAAGAGTTTCTGTTACCCACCTGATCATTGATCATGCTAAATGTGCGGCTATGTGGTCTAGATGTATGGCATTCACCTTCGGATCGGAAAGTTCTGGGTTCAAATCCCGCTCCCAGCAGCTTACAGTTGAGTACTTGGATAAGGCTCTTTACTCACATTATCTCACCGTACTCAGGTGGAAAACGAGTAGCTGGCCGTTAACAGCGTTCTCTCTGTCTGAAAAAATGTATTATCGCCTAACAGGCGTCATGTATTGTCCTACATAATAAATCTTGCTTTTGACAGAAGTTCCTAATGGTGTCACACTAATATGTTATGATGATCTATCCGGTCCCAAACTCATCGCCGCATTGGTGTACGGTCGCGAACCTGCAAGGAAGCTTCGTCACTACGCAACGTTCAACTAGATGCTCTGTAGTTTTGGACACCTGACCACAACGGGTACATTTTGGACAGGTGGCAAGCCCTAACTGACCGAAGACGATTTGCTGCCACTCAGTGTTTCCTATTGTTGGTATAGAAAGAAGCCTGGCTTCTTCTCTCCCAGTTTCGAGGAGTCGATGTCCCGCCCCTCGATGAATTGAATTCTTCCAAACCGACTTCCATTTCATATGCGCAGCCCTGTCTGAGTCAAGGAATCTAAGTACGAGGATTGCGGGACTTATTTCGGCTCGAAACAAGGGCACCGTCCATTATGCGGTAGAGAAGGGTCTCCCCATTCCTCTCTCGATTGATTAAGCCAGCCAGTTGTAATCGTCGGGGGGGGTGGGGGGGGGAGGAGGAAGCTGGATTTCTGCCATTATCGGCAGTCTCTAGGCATTTTTGCTAGCGTCCCGACACGATATGCAAGGACTTACGAAGTTTAACATTGACCTTCTCAACGTTCTTGGTTTTGGCTATGAACTCCTTGTAAAGCGCTTTGAGCACGTTTAGTGGATATGTGATATATAAATGCTTGATTTTAAATAAATCAATACGGCTTGCTTTAGTTACTATAAAAGAAAATGACCCCTTACGACACAGGACTCCACGCCAATCTATCTAATGTTACAAAGAGCAATAAAATACGTAAATGAGACATATTTTATTGTGGACAGAAGACGAAGCTCCTGTGGTTTTATGCAAGTTCATATAAGCAATGTTCAATCCAAAAAAAAAAAAAAAAAAAAAATGAAAAGGGAAAAAATAAGGTTGAGAAACTTGTCCATAAAAGAATCCATTGATGCGAGATGTCGTGCAAGAAAAAAAATAGGTACCTACATTAGGCCTTTTACTCATTCACTTTAAGTTGATCTCCTTCATGTAAAGACAAAGTTTAAATTTGATTCAAGAGTTTTCATCATCATTTTTTTTTAAATCCCGAGAGTGTTTAATCATAATTCATTGGAGATAACGGTCACAAATGTATTATCTGCGTGAGGTATAATTTGTCTTTTCGGTATACAATACGACTCCGACAGAATAAACATCGAAATAAACACGATATTTGGGCCTATAACCCTTCCCAACAACAATATAAGAGCGTTTATATACGTCCCGACAAAATAGTGGAAAACCCCATAGAGATTTCGTCAAGTGAATTACGCCGGATAAGTTGATTAGCGCTTCGGACTGGACATAAATTATGCTGGCAAATTGGACAATATCAATTACTTCCAAGAAGACTAATAAAGTTCCACACCGCCAAGTGGCACCGTTAACTAACGCATTACGAGTTTTGCGGTGTGCACCCCTAGCGAAAATTTGGCCCCGAGATAGGAAATCCGCCTGGCAATGCCTTTTATCCCGTTCAAGAAAAAGGAGCCAAATCTGATTACAAGCAGGCCGACTGGCTTTCCTAATTTGGTTAGAGAGTAGCCTGCGTTGCTAAGGAAATTGACGCGGTATCCGAGGGGACGTGAAACGTCACAAGTCATGAGTCTGTGGACGATTGCTATGTTCGTTGTTCAAAAAAGAAGGAACTTTTAGGATAGATGTGGCTTGTAAAGCTGGTGAAACATCTTCCGTAATACTATTTTGTGTGATAAATCAAAATAAGTCAAAATTAATGGTAATAAATAGCCTGTCATGGACATTTGACCGTATTGGCACCATAGCCTTTCACATTGCCCTCACCCGACATGTACATATTTGCAGGTCTGATAACCCTAATAGGCTTTAACAGTCGTGACGTCACTTCCCTCGTAGTGACGCAAAGTAACTTAGTAACTGGTTCTAATCTATCGGAACAGTGGCGGACGCCCTTATGAAATGCTTCTCCGACGGGCATAAAAGTTTACCCAGAGGAAAAAAAACATAAATCTGATCATGTTTCGACTTTTATACATTCTGATCACATGGCATGTGAAAAAGTTCTAGCCAGTATGAAGAATAAAAAGTGCCGATTTTGTTTGTATATAACCAAGCTGCTTGTTGCTGGTCGGACGTGACATCAGGCTGTTTAATTGTAATATTATGGTCTCATTGTTGTAAAGTAACGCATAAATATTCTCCATTACAACAATGTTAAAACAAGCTCACGGTTGCGCTCGATCACCAGACCTGCGAATATGTACACGTCGCCTTTTTGTTTTGAAACCTGACAAAGTTATGGGTGGTAGGCAGCAGTGGGGAGTGAACCTGGGACTATGGGTATCGGCGGGTTTCGTAAAAAAAAGCAATACCAGGGGGGTATTACATTTTCGCGAAATCCGACGAAATCCGACAAAGTTATGAGAAGTAGGCAGCAGTGGAGAGTGAACCTGGAAGAGGTTATCAGTGGGAAATGGACTTGGGACTATGGGAGATGGATACCAGTGGGAATTAAAGCAGGACTATGGGATTTGGGTACCAGAGGAGAATGAACCGGACACTATAAGCCGTGGACACCAATAAGGATTGAATCTGGGACTACGAAATGTAGATATCAGTGGATAGTGAGCCCATAAGGGTACTTCTCTTTTTCGAAACCTAGCGAATTCGTCAAAAGTTATGGGAAATGGCAATGGACCGGGGACTCAGGGAAGTGCCCACCAGTGGGAGGGAACCTGGGACTGTGGGAGATGGATACTAGTGGGAATTGAAGCCGAACTATGTGATTTGGGTACCAGAGGAGAATGAACCTAAGACTATAGGAAGTGGGCATCAATGGGGATTGAACCTAGGAATGAGGAGAGGTAGATACCAGTGGAGAGTGAGCTCAAAAGGACACCTCTTTTTCGAAACCTACCGAAATCGTCGAAAGTTATGGGAAGTGGAGCATCAATGGGGAATGAACAGGTAATGTTTTTGTTGTTGTTTTTTTTGTTTTGTTTTTTTTTTTTTTTTTTTTTTTTGGCGGGTGAGATATCTTATTCTTGTATTTTTTTTTCTTTTCTTTGTCAATTCATTCATATTTTCTTTACTTCTTAGACTTGTTACTTTGAATAAGTTTTGGATTCAAGCATTTTAACGAGTAAAGGGTCATTTAATCGATCGATAAATTATGAATGGTTTCTCGTCAAATTGTACTGAGATATTTGCCCGAGTCCGAACAGAGTGAATATCAATCCAGAAACATATAATTAAATCATTAGAGCGGATGCCAGATGCAATTTAAAATTATGAAAACTGTCCGAAGTTATGATTTTATCTTAAAACATTCTGTCATCTTTGACTTACACTATACCATACAAAATGCCCGTCGTTAATAATAGCAATAACAAAAACAGCAGCAACAATAAGATTAAATTTAAGATTTCATTATACGCCTACATTTCTAGAATGAATTATCATATTGGATATTCCAGTCTAGACCGCCTGTATAACCAGATAGATTTCTAGAACTGTCATGCTGAACTTTGTTAAAACACATTATTAAAATTTTGGCAAGAAAACTGTAATTTAATACAGATATCGATCGATTACAATGGCCATCAAAAAATCTAAAAGTCTCAAAAATGACTTTTGTATAACCTGTCAGGTTGGAGTTTTGCTGGCAAGTTGAAGGCCATTCTAACAGATCGATATTTTTAAGTGAAAGTTTTCTGGCCAAAATGAAGAAAAAAAATGATTTTTACGTCAGAACAACTCACATTGAGATTTTTTTCTTCTTCCTTTTCTAATGGAATGGAAGAGATGGTTAAATTAAATGCTCAATTTTATTATCGTCATATCATTTCATATTGTAACCCATAAGTTAGATAAAAGACCCTCACAATGGGTTTATAATAGTTGACAACAATACTCTACTTATAGAAATATTATTAATATAAGTTGCTGATAGTTTAAATTCAAATATTTGAAAAGTCTTCAGGAATTATTTTCCATTCATTGCTCTCGTTGCCAAAATCTGTAATCAGTATTTCTTTACTATGAGTAACAATACAAACTTGTATATTTTGTTATTCACAATGCACAGTTTATCTTATGATAATAGCTGTATATTTGAGAGGATTCTTGATAGAAATTATCATCATAGTAGAAAATTATATCAACAACAATTAAAATGATGATGCTGATGATGATGATGATGATGATGATGATGATGATGATGATGATAATAATACGAGAAGAAGAAGAAGAAGAAGAAGAAGAAGAAGAAGAAGAAGAAGAAGAAGAAGAAGAAGAAGAAGAAGAAGAAGAAGAAGAAAAAGAAGAAGAAGAAGAAGAAATCTCGGTAGGTCAGTTGCTAGAGCACTTGCTTCAAATGCAAAGGAATCGGTATAGATCCCGGGTGGAATTGGGTTCATTTGGGTATCTGGGTCTGTTAGATTCGGCATAAAGTACTGTGCGATAGACTAGTGCCCTACCCAATTGTATCATGCAATTACCTTTTGTCCGTTTAAAGCTATAAAAATCGGGGTAAAATTTGGCTCATGAGCTTTATGGCTTTGAATCTGAAGGAGTATTCCTTAAATAAAAAGGTCCTCTTGAGAACTTTTTATTGCATCATAATTGGACTCAATAGTCTGATGTCACATAGCCAAGCAACGACGACCATCGTGGTTCTAAACAAAGGAAATCGGTACTTTTTATTCTTCATGCTGGCTAGAACTTTTCATATGTCTTGTGATCGGAATGTGGAAAAGTCAAAACATGGTCAGATTTATAATGTTTTTTTCCCTCTGGATACGCTTTTATGCTCGTCGGAGAAATATCTTATAAAGTCGTCCGCCATTGTTCCGATAGTTTAGAGCCAGTTACTAAGTTACCATGCGTCATTATGAGGGAAGTGACGTTACGGCTGTTGAAGCGTATTGTCTTCTGTTATTTCTATCGTTGTCTTTGCTATTTACAATTTGAATTAGTCATATTGCTATTTCTACCTTAATTAGTTAGCACACGTATAATTATCATTTTGATTATTACTGCTTTAATGTGTCATGACAACTAAAGTATAAATAGTCATAATTCTGATTTTTAACTATTGATCAATTACCATGGAATGCAAGCAAGACAAAGATTTGTCATAATTTAAATCAATTCAATAGAAATTCATTAGCCCTCACCTACGTTGAAAAATATCATTATTTCTGTACCGTATTTATCCTTTTGTCCCAAGAATAGGCATTAGATTCCATTATTCCGCCGGGGAGACAATCCAAGTTTTAATCATGTTTACTCCCCATATCATCACCACAGATTGACAGGGAGTTATCCTTCGTTGGTTCATCAAGTCAGCTATCCCCACCAACTACAATTATATTATTAATGCCGTTCATAATTCTAGTCCTAATATTTGAAATGATCGATCTTCCCATTCTACCAGCCGCTCATATCCCCCTATTAGCCACGTTAGTGTTGGCGTAAATGAGTTGTTTATCCCCGGTAGCCGGATTGTCAATACACGAACACAACGCCTCTGGGCCCGATCTGGCTAATGATAGTCACACGGGATTAAAATACTAATCTGTCCAAATTTAGAGCCAACCTTTGATGACAACACGAATCTAAAAGATCCAACTTGGATCATTTACTCTGGCGATTTTTCGGTGTAATTTTCAACTCCAGAATTTCCACTCCCAGCTAATCCTATTCGTTTGAGGGCTGGAAGAAGATTAGTTTCTCTTTGTCAGCAATCACGACTTGCTGTCTTTTCATTTACTTGTTCCATATTAGATTCTCTTTAGAATAAACACACAACTGGCTTAGCTGGATAACTCCGGGGGATTGCTGATAGGAGCCTTCCTTCAAATAATGACAATTACGACATTAATGAGACCCGATGAAGTCGATGAGATATCATATCATCTCAGACCCTAAAATCCAGTCTTATATATTTTTTTTTTTTTGAGACTTAAACGAAAGAAATTGCTCTTTTTATCCCAAAAAAAAATGTTCTAGCTTTTTTTCGAATCCTTTTTTTTTTTATTTTATAAATAAGAAGCACCTTGCAAATTGTTTGCTTTATATTTAAATATTATCATCAAATCGTCGTCGCTGTCGTCAGTAACATTTTCTTTTACCTCTTCTAATCGCCTTAATATACATCTCATGAATACACAGACTGGACGCGGTCCTTTTGTCTTCTGTTTATTATCATTATTATCTCCCTTTTCACTCCTCTCTGCTTTTTTCTATGTCCCTGATGAGAGCTTGTTTCTCTTACTGAGTAAATTAATAAGCATGCTCTTGTTTAGGCATATTTACCCGTGAGAATGTATTTCTATACAAGTCTTCTTTTAATCTCTAATTAATCAAACATATTAAAATAATAATCTTGAAAAGTGATACGTTTATTTCTTTTCATTTCAATTAATAGGACATAAGACGTACAGATTACAATTATCGTTCTGTGTTCATTTTGTTTGTCCTCTCTCTCTCTCTCTCTCTCTCTCTCTCTCTCTCTCTCTCTCTCTCTCTCTCTCTCTGCCTCTCTCTCTCTCTCTGCCTCTCTCTCTCTCTCTCTCTCTCTCTCTCTCTCTCTTTCTCTCTTTCTCTCGCTATCTCTCTCTTTCTCTATGTCCCTCTCTCTCTCTCTCTCTCTCTCTCTCTCTCTCTCTCTCTCTCTCTCTATCTATCTCTCTATCTATCTATCTAACTATATATATATATATATATATATATATATATATATATATATATATCTTTATCTCTTTCTCTTTTTCACTTTTTCTCTCTCTTTTTCTGTCTTTCTTTCGTTCTTTCTTTTTTATTCTTTATCTTTTATTCCTTTTCTTTCTCTTTCTGTTTCCTTTCTTTCTCTCTCTCTCTCTCTCTCTCTCTCTCTCTCTCTCTCTCTCTCTCTCTCTCTCTTCTCTTCTTTCTTCTCTTTACTTCTCTTCTTCTTTCTCTCTCTCTCTCTCTCTCTCTCTCTCTCTCTCTCTCTCTCTCTCTCTCTCTCTCTCTCTCTCTCTCTCTCTCTCTTTGTTTCTTTTTTCTCTTTTTAAGTTAAAGTGAGACCCAAAATATGGATATGTGGTGTTTTAGCAGCACACTCTTGTTCGTTTTACCACTACACAAAACAATTACTGTGATGTGTCCTTAATTGAGGCATTCGTGTCGATGCGATATAGATGGAGAGACTTGAATCAAAAAATGCCCTACATTAGTTCTGGAGGTTCGAGCCGGCTATTAGACAACTCGACTGTTTGCCCTTGGGAGAGGCGTTGAGGACGCATTCCATATTTATCAGACATGAAAAAAAAAAGATAATCGACTGCTTGGTAATGGCCCTTGAGCTTAAAGAATGGCGTTCCATGTCATTCAACCTCTTGTAGGGAGACGGAACTCCGGTAAGGTAAGACTACTGTGTACTACTATTACTACTACTCCAGCATTATGTCCTTATTGTCCAAAGGTTCACAATTGGATTCAATAGTCTGATGTCACGTCGCCCAGCAACGGCGGCCATCGTGGTTCTAAACAAAGAAAATTGGTACTTTTTATTCTTCATCCTGGCTAGAACTTTTCATATGTATTGTGATCAGAATGTATAAAAGTCAAAACATGATTAGATTTATAATGGGTTTTTTTCCTCTGGATACACTTTTATGCTCGTCGGAGAAATAATATTTCATTCGGGCGTCCGCCATTCTTCCGATAGTTTAGAGCCAGTTACTAAGTTATCATGCGTCATAACGAGGGAAGTGACGTAACGACTGTTGAAGCGTATTGCCGAACAGGCTGCATGTCTCGCACAATGTGTAAAATGCACTGCTCCTTGTGAAGTATAATATAGGCATCAAATCGTTAAAATGTCGGGTAGATTCTGTGGTGTATTGTTTGCACGTCAGTAGGTCTAAGGTTTGATTCCCAATCGAGGCTGCCTGATTAATGGGATGTTTTTATTTTCTTGTATTTTACTTTCTTGCTTTGTCTGGCACTGTTTCATACACACTTTTTCTGATCTTTATCTTGTCCCCTACCTGCTCCCAATTTGTCACTTTCATATGCTCCATTAACAGAAAAACAATTTCAACATGTAAAGCGCAAAGAGCACGGTATTTACCTTGAATAAGTGCTACATACACGCATTCTTCTTTTTTTTTTCGTCATTAAAAGAATTTAGCTCAGTCAATAGTAAAGGTTTTCGTAAACAGGCCAAAATTGTCACAAAGCGGACCAAGTTTGTCAGAGAACAAGTCAACTTTGACACCAGATCGGTCAACTCTGGCCCAAAAACAGGCCAACAAGCTAAAGTTGTCAAATGGTAAGTCGAGGTTGTCACATAGCAGGTCAATCTTGATGACAAGCCAAATTTGATACACGATCGGCCAGCGTGTCCTAATATCAGGCCAAGTTTGTGACACAATCGGCCAACCTCAACAGACAACAAACTAACATTGTTAAACAGTAGGTCAATGTTGCCACAAAGTAGGCCAACTTTATCAGATGACAAGTCAACGTTGTCACACAGCATGCCATTGTCGTTACATTATATTAATTTATTGTTTGACATAGAACATAATAATCCGGCAAACATACAGTTTATTGTTTTTTGTTTTATTTTTGATAAACGAAAGTTTGTTGCATTTCATTTAATAACAATCATAGCAAGAATTATTACCCGCAATGAGTTGCGTTCCTTCTATTTATGCAAAACAAATATTAGTATTTTAAGGGTGTTTTTATGTGTAATTTTATTTGCTTTTTGTTAAAGAATTAATGAGCTAATTATGGCCTTTTTGAGCTAATAATATTTTCCTTATTACGTAGTTATTACATCTTTCTCCACACCTATCTCTCTTTCTAATCGTCATTTTAGCTCTTAATTTGTAACGTATCTATTTAATGATCTGTTTGTCCGCTTTTCTACGTATCCCATTATTTATCTATTATTTTATATTACGAGCTCTCTTTACTTTAATGTATCGGCATATTTATTTACTTCCACACTTATCTGTCATTCTAATTTATCAATCTAACTTCCAATTTATTATCCTCCCCCCCCCCCTTTTTTTCCCCCCATTTGTATAGACACGAACACACACACACACACACACACGCACACACACACACACACACACACACTCACTCACTCACTCCCAAACCATCTCATTTCATTTTTAAACAATACTATCCTAGCGATGATTTCCACTAATTTCCACCAAACAATACTGCCACACAATGACAAAATGCTTTCTTTCATTTTGGTCAGAATTATTTTTCTTCTAATTTCAATGAACTCAAATAGTATTCCAAACCGCAGATTTTTTATATCTCAATTTGAAGCGGTTGGTTGGAGAATTTTTGAAAAGTTGGCAGGAAATCTTAAACCTTCTATTGACTCTATGCGTTTAGTTAAAATACTCAAAACATCCGCCAGGATATAACGTACCAAACACACACAAAACTATGTTTAACCTTAAAAGTTTCTAGTCTGATTTATAGAATTTAGTGACAACTAATCATTAAAATGGCTGTCTGAAAACAATAAAGATCTTAGGGGACGTCAAATTAGATCCTTCTATATATAAAGTCAAAAACATTTCTGTCCAAAGCAAAAAACATACGTTTTGTCATTGATTGTGTATGACAGAATAACATAAAGACAATACAGGTCACGGTTGGGTTAGGATTTTTGTCAATTACGCGGATTTGTTTCGCTTCTTTTCCTCTTCGTTCCTCCCCATTATTTTTCAATTCCATGTCATTTTACCCCCTCATTATCTGTCATGACTCCAATCGCCCTAACATCCCTCGTTTCTGGTCCAATCTGTTCATTACGACCAGCGAGAACCATAATTAGATTCTCCGAGTGAGAAAGCAGAGCCAGTACTTTGTCCCGTGTTGAAATGAAATCAAGCAACATCGAGCAAGATTAATGACCGAATGGGTGAAAATAATAACAAATGATGATCGTTGTCTTGATTACTTGGCCCATTATCTATTGCAAAAAATAAATGTCCCGATTACGAAATAGTCGGCACTAAATATTCGATTCCCGTGTAGCGCAATATCTAATGACAATCTAAATCGCTTTTCGTTTGTATTCAGTTTATAATTTTAGTTAACTTGCTGTCATCAAAACTGTAAAGGTTCATTGCGCCTATTTCTGCTGTAATAACAATAGGGAGCAAGAGTGTGATGTCAAAATACTGGTTCCAATTTACTTGGAAGTGTGAAACCAGCCCAACGGAGTATGAAAGACATAGATTGTGCAACTGGTCTTCTGGTTTTATGGTGATAGCATCTTATTTTCTGGCCTAAATAAATGCTGATAAAGATCAATAAAGATCACCCATCCTCGCTATTTTACGCCTCTTCATCACAAGAATCTGCCTACACACTTTGCTACTAGAATTGTTATGCCGCCTTCATTATTAAAATTATTAAACTCATTCGTTATTTATTCATTGACCGGATTACTGGTAACACACTTTCGATGAATTTTGAACCGGAACAGAGGAAGATGTGACATCATATCTTCTGCGTTCCATATAAAGATATTCTTATATCAAAAACTTCAATCCAGTGCAACAAATTGTGCTCACATATTCAAACTATTTCAAAATTTGTAAGAATTTTCCCAGACCGGATTACTGGTAACACACTTTCGATGAATTTTGAACCGGAACAGAGAAAGATGGGACATCATATCTTCTGCGTTCCATATAAAGATATTCTTATATCAAAAACTTCAATCCAGTACAACAAATTGTGCTCACATATTCAAACTATTTCAAAATTTGTTAAAATTTTCCCATGTCCTATTATACGTTTCTTTCATCTCTTTGTATTTATTAAACGAGTTTTTTTTTATAGTGACCAATAACACAACGAGGTTGTGAATATGTGTTATTGCACCATAAAAATATAACGAGTTTAATAAATACAAAGAAATGAAAGAATATGTTTATTCTTCCCCCTCCAATTAAGATTGTTAGATATTTTGTAACCAAATGGTATAGTAGTATTATTTCATTTCACCATAATTTGTATCTTTCTCCTTCTGCTTGAATGACAATTTGACCCAAAAATAAAAACGTTGGGTTTGTGTTCATCATGCGCACCAAAAGATTATTATCAGCTGTCTTTTACATCTAGATAATTTCATCCCAATAAAATGTTCGCAAATATTCTGCAATCGTTGAGTAAAATGTTATTCATTGCGTTCCAAACATTATTTGACGATTACGTTTTTACCTAGAAATGATAGGATTTTCCAATGAGAGGGGTGGAATAAAAATATATATTTTTTTAACTAAATAACGGGAGAAATAATAATAAACGGAATGTTCACTTTTTTCATTTTCACACAATGTTATGATTTGGATTTTTCAATAACAACTGTTTTGAAAGTATTTATTGTGGCCCTCATTGAAGTTGTTTAAACTCTTATATTATTACTGTTGACCCAAACCGTTTTCTCCTTCAAACCAGTAACAGCAATGTATTTTTAACTTATTTGACTTAAAGGCTGATTTTTGTGTGTGATGTTTTCTTGGGGTTTTTTTTTTTTTTTTTTTTTTTTGGTCTTTTATTATTTTTTTGTTTGTTTGTTTGTCTTGTTTTGTTTTTTGTTGATTTTTTTTGGTTTTGTTTTTTTTTTTTTTGTTTGCTTTGTTTGTTTTTTTGTTATTATTATTATATTATGTTTTTCTTTTGTTGTTGTTGCTGTTGTTGTTGTTGGAGTTTTTTGTGTTTTTTTAATTACGTGGAAGTTTCATATTTTTTAAATTAATAATTCAATTTTAAGCACCCAAACCACCCGGCATAATAACAATTTGAGGTGTTGGGTCACACATTCAAGTGATGATGGAGACAGCAAAACAGCAAAACTCTGGCGCTAGAGTTGTGTTCTTGAGCAAGGAATTTTACATTCATTTCCCAACTCGACTCAAAATGAATGAGTTCATGGCTATAGGTAACTAAGAATACTGTGTGTTCGTACGTACAAAATGAGACCTAACAGGCACCTGCATGGCACGGTATGACATGGAAATTTTAGTTCGACTTGGTTTGCTGGAGGAATTAATCAAGCATTGTGAAACGCATTGAGCATGATAATTAGTGGAAACGGGTCATATAAATCTTCATATTTTATTCATTACACTGCATAACCCTTCTTTTTTTTTTCTTTTTTTTTTAAATCTTTTTACTGCTTCTAAAGTCTTCACTGTCATAATTTAGATAACGTTATAAACTGTTGATTTGGCTGACTTTTAATAGTCTCCTCGTTGAAGGCATTTATTTTAACTCTAATGTTATAGATTCATCTTACGATTCAATTTCAGCCATTGGTTTTATTCCTGCACAATACCACTTGAAGACGAGCGGTCACATAAATTTCATTCACCGGGTTTAGTAGTTGAATACGAGGGAAAGAAGGGTAAGGGATGATAAGAAAATTAATTCAGTCCGTGAATAACCATGTTACTCTTGCTTTGGTGATCTTTGAATAATGCCTCCCTAACACACAACCCCCCCCCCCCCCCCCACTCCCCTAATCATCCAATTTCAGCTCACTCTCGTGCCTCCTCCTCCCCTTTGCCATCACCCCCCCCCCCCCCCCCCCACCCCAACCCCCCCCCCCCCACCCCTCCTTCCTCCCGTTTTCTCATCTCTACCCACCACTTCCTTTATATTTACACGGGTGATTGGCTCGAGACTCTTCCCACCTAACCCCTGCCATTCCCCCTCCCCCTTCCCCAACAACCCTTACAGTCCTTTTATCAAGCTATGGGGTGGGGGTAAAAGTGATTTAGAGCGATGATTCCCAATTTCTACCAGATTATCGTGTTGACTAAGGACCATTAACGGAATTTAGATGGGGGTTGGACATTGCCACAAGGATGGGAACGGGAGAGAGAGAGAGAGAGAGAGAGAGAGAGAGAGAGAGAGAGAGAGAGAGAGAGAGAGATGGGACCACAGTAGTTTGATCGGTAGAACAACAAAGAGCTTTAGTTCCAATCCGTCAATCGCCTAAACTTTGTATGACCACCCTTCAGTAATTGGGTAGCAGGGTATATTTTAATCAAACTGAAAGTATCCCAAGGTAGTCAGTCAGAGGACGATTTGTAATTATTTCAGTTCTTTTTACATCTCATAGAGAGGAAATAAATTCTGGCTCGACCAAACATTGGATGACGTACCTCTGCGGTCATTCGTGTAACTGAAACTACTTTTTGTTCATGACAAATCAAACGAAGTAATATGAAAAGCATGTTTGAATATAAATTAAATATACAATGAATGATGAAGTAATTGCTATCTTACAGCAGGGGCGTGGCTATATTGGTTGATTTGGTGCCTGGCACTACATCCATCTTTTAAAGATGGATTACAGCAATTTAATTAAATAAAACTGAGAAATGCTATATACCGCCTCTTACGTATTTGAGTAACTCTTTTCTTTATTTTTTCCTCTTTCTTTTGTATTTACAATTATAGCATGTTTAAAGTCATTTTCTTCTATTCTGGCACCACCCTATACTGGAAGCATGCCACGTCACTGCTTACAGGTATACTCTGAAACCCGAGAAAGTTGAAAACTCTAAACTTAATTGAGAAATTAAATCAAAACACTCTTGATCATTTGAGCATTTATACAGCGCAGCTCAAAACTCTTTACAGGGAGTCCCTAGATAACAGCAACACTAAACATGTAACGTGACGCCTGTAAGGCAACATTACAATTTTCCCGTCAATGACAACGGTCAGGTACTCATTTTACATGTGAGTAAGGAAAAAGAATGTGAGTTTCAATTTTTGACACTGGTTACTTATTTACACGAATTTATAATACTCAATATGCAAATCAATTTACACATTTTATTACTTTCAAAGTATACATACTTTTACCACCTAGTTATTTGCTAACTTATTATCATGTCTGTTCAACACGCCTGTACAAATAATTCCCTATAGATGAATAAAGTATTATTATTATTATTATTATTATTATTATTATTATTATTATTATTATTATTATTATTATTATTATTATTATTATATTATTATTATTATTATTATTATTATTATTATTATTATTATTATTATTATTATTATTATTATCATTATTATTATTATTATTATTATTATTATTATTATTATTATTATATTATTATTATTATTATTATTATTATTATCATTATTATTATTATCATTATTATTATTATCATTATTATTAATATTTTCGAAGGACTCAACTATGCGCCGCTCAAAGCGGGATTCAGACATGTCCATTGTGTCGGATTCATATTTTATAAGTAAATAAATGAATGTACATATATCGTAT